>NW_028270141.1:91979388-92279388 GCF_037043375.1 Chiloscyllium plagiosum | reverse complement strand
CACATTTGTCATGAAAAAGGAAAACATTTATACTGAGCCAAAGTGAAAATGGAAAAAAAAATGTGCTGCTTGTTGTAAACTTAGTTACAGTTAGAATTCTGCCTTTAATACCTTGGCAGAATTATAGCATCAGAAATGAACTGATCTCCCATTATCTGTTTTTATTGTCTTTGTGACAGTCAAATAGACAAGGATCTAAATCTCTTACTGCAAGTGTTTTGGAGACATTCTTAAGCTATAGCAGATTTGAATATTTTAAATTGGCAGAAATCTAATATGGGACTGACATTTTAAAAAATTTAATTCAATACACAATTTAAGCAGGAGAATTTGGGGAAAATGCTGATGAACCAATTGTTCATATTATATTGCACAAATGAGGCAGTTGAAAATTGCTGTCAATATTTCTTTTCATCTCTGCACCAATGGATTTTCTTGGATCACATAAACAACTCATTGATTTTAATTTTTCAGATGAAAGTATATATTATAAGAATTATAAATAAAATTTCATAGCTCAGAGCAAAATAATAAATTTGTATAACTTCTGCAAAAATGTTGTTGATGGATTAAATTAATGATAATGTCATTATGACATAACTTTTTTCACTTGAGTCATGCTGATAAAAGACACATTTTGTTAAAGCTTTATGATTTATACTCATCAGGACATTTGCAAGAACATCAATAAATGGGGGGAAACAAACGTTCACACTATTAAAGGATAATGCTGATTGATTGGCATGTGAACTCTACTTTTGGGAAATAAGGCAGGGCTGGTGACTGAGGTATCAGTGGGGGAGCACTTTGGGGCCAGCAACCATAATTCCATTAGATTTAAAATAGTAATGGAAAAGAATAGACCAGATCTAAAAGTTGAAGTTCTAAATTGGAGAAAAGTCAATTTTGACGATATTAGACAAGAACATTCAAAAGCTGATTGAGCTCAGATGTTCGCAGGTAAAGGGATGGCTGGAAAATGGGAAGCCTTCAGGAATGAGATACCGAGAATCCAGAGAAAGTATATTCCTGTTAGGGTGAAAGGAAAGGCTGGTAGGTATGGGGAAACCTGGATGACTAAAGAAACTGAGTGTTTGGTTAGGAAAAAGAAGGAAACATATGTCAGGTATAGACAGGATAGATCAAGTGAATCTTTAGAAGAGTATAAAGGCAGTAGGAGTATACTTATGAGGGAAATCAGGAGGGCAAAAAGGGGACATGAAATAGTTTTGGCAAATAGAGTGAAGGAGAATCCAAAAGGTTTTTACAAATACATTAAGGACAAAAGGGCAACTAGGGAGAGAATAGGGCCCCTCAAAGGTCAACAAGGCAGCTTTTGTGTGGAGCTGCACAAAATGGGGGAGATACTAAACGAGTATTTTGCATCAGTATTTACTGTGGAAAAGGATATGGAAGATATAGAATGTAAGGAAATAGACGGTGACATCTTACAAAATGTCCAGATTACAAAGGAGGAAGGGCTGGATGTTTTGAAACACATAAAGTTGGATAAATCCTCAGGACCTGATCAGGTACTCCCTAGTACTCTGTGGGAAGCTAGAGAAGTGATTGCTGGGCCTCTCGTATTTGTATCATCGATAGTCAGAGGTGAGGGGCCGGAAGACTGGACGGTGGCAAATGTGGTGCCACTGTTTAAGAAAGGTGGTAAGGACAAGCCAGGGAACTATAGACCAGTGAGCCTGATGTCGGTGGTGGGTAAGTTGTTGGAGAGAATCCTGAGGGGCAGGATGTACATGTATTTGGAAAGGCAAGGACTGATTCGGGATAGTCAACATAGCTTTGTGCATAGGAAATCATGTCTCACAAACTTGATTGAGTTTTTTGAAGAAGTAACAAAGAGAATTGATGAGGGCAGAGCAGTAATTGTGATCTACATGGACTTCAGTAAGGCGTTCGACAAGGTTCCCCATAGGAGACTGGTTAGCAAGGTTAGATCTCACTGAATACAGGGAGAACTAGCCATTTGGATACAGAACTGGCTCAAAGGTAGAAGACAGAGGGTGGTGGTGGAGGGTTGTTTTTTTTGGATTGGAGACCTGTGACCAGTGGAGTGCCACAAGGATCGGTGCTGGGTCTACTACTTTTTGTCATTTACATAAATGATTTGGATGTGAGCATAAGAGGTACAGTTAGTAAGTTTGCAGATGACACCAAAACTGGAGGTGTAGTGGACAGCGAAGAAGGTTACCTCAGGTTACAACAGGATCTTGACCAGATGGGCCAATGGGCTGAGAAGTGGCAGATGGAGTTTAATTCAGATAAATGCGAGGTGCTGCAATTTGGGAAAGCAAATCACGGCAGGACTTATACACTTAATGGTAAGGTCCTGGGGAGTGTTGCTGAACAAAGAGACCTTGGAGTGAAGGTTCATAGCTTCTTGAAAGTGGAGTCGCAGGTAGATAGGATAGTGAAGTAGGCGTTTGGTATGCTTTCTTCTATTGGTCAGAATATTGAGTACAGGAGTTGGGAGGTCATGTTGCGGCTGTACAAGACATTGGTTAGGCCACTGTTGGAATATTGCATGCAATTCTGGTCTCCTTCCTATTGGAAAGATGTTGTGAAACTTGAAATGGTTCAGAAAAGATTTATAAGAGTGTTGACAGGGTTGGAAGATTTGAGCCACAGAGGTTGAATAGGCTAGGGCTGTTTTCCCTGGAGCGTTGGAGGCTGAGGGGTGATCGTATAGAGGTTTATAAAATCATGAAGGGCATGGATAGGATAAATAGACAATGTCTTTTCCCTGGGGTGGGGGAGTCCAGAACTAGAGGGCATAGGTTTAGGGTGAGAGGGGAAAGATGTAAAAGAGACCTAAGGAGCAACATTTTCGTGTAGAATGTGGTACGTGTATGGAATGTGCTGCCAGAGGAAGTGGTGGAGGCTGGTACAATTGCAACATTTAAAAGGCATCTGGATGGGTAGATGAATAGGAAAGGTTTGGAGGGATATGGGCTGGGTGCTGGCAGGCGGGACTAGTTTGGGTTGGGATATCTGGTCAGCATGGACGAGTTGGACCGAAGAGTCTGTTTCCGTGCTGTACATCTCTGACTCTATGTGAACTAAAACAACATAAACTACATATTGCTGAGGTGTGATCTCTGTTATCATGTGGCATTAACAGGAACTGAGAAATAGTTGTTTAGCAATATAACAGACATGAAGATAGAATAATGCAATGTCCCAACGTCAATTCCCTGGGACTAATTTCTTGGCATTGTCACATTTTTCACACAATAAGTATAATTTATTAGTCTTGTAGTATGTAATTCTCAGAAGCCATCCACAAGAATGGCACTAACCTCTCGATTGTCTCATTTAGAGAATGCTATGTGAAGTGGAGGGATGTCAAAAGAATCCTGTGGGCACAATGCATAGAAATAATTCAACCAACTGGCACATCATAAAGCTCACCCAACTTTCCATCTATCAATTAATATAGACAGTTCCATGTAATCTTTCCATCCATTATTTTTCCTTTATTCGTTGTGCCCTGTTGATCCTTCACCCCAAGAGTAAGTGACAAAACCAGCACTTAACTTCTGTCAATTAAATTAATTATTTGGATTAAATGCTTACCTTTGTTTGTATATGATAAACATATTTTCAGATATGTTGCTGTGGATAACCTAAGTATCTTTATGATGGTCTCTTTCCTGCAAATGATTACCAAGTGACATCACCAGAAAACCATTTTATTTTTGTAATTGCGAAATGCCTTTGTCCTTCGGCTACTGTAATTTTTTTCATTCAGTGTAAGAGGTAAACATGAGAAATTGCAGAATTTAAGTTGCTTCAACACTTTTTTTTAAAATTATAACGTCAATGACTTTAAAAAATGTCTTTAAAAATGAAGGTCCCTCAAGTAACCTGGTTCTCCACATGCTTATCCTCTCAGGAGTAATTTCCAAGTGAGTCTTTTGCTGGGCTGTGGAGTTACTAGTGGAGCATGTCTTTATTTATGCATTAACCTTATGACACAAAGCTGCATAGCAACTAGGAGCAGTGAGGGCGTGACAAACAAAATGATCAGCTTTAGATAGTTAACTCATTCAATACTGATTTATATTTTCATTTTGTGGTATAGTTATAAACAGTTAGGATATAACATGAAACATAGATCAATGAGGCACATTGAAAATTGACATATATACCAATGAAAAAATGATAGTTCAGCAACCACATCTGTTTGTTTTGCCACAGAATAAAGGCACTTCTCAACAGAAAAACTCATTTTTGTCATAAATTCTCAAGTAGATAGTAAGACTTCAAATAATACCTTTTAATTGTGGATACAGAATCACTGAAATGTTACAGTGGAGAAAGAAGCCATTTGGCCCATCATGTCTGTGCTACCTCTGCAAATGAACAGATCAGTAAGTGCCATTCTTCTGCTTTCTCCCTATTAACTTACGTGTTTTTCCTTCAAAGATAGAAGTCAGACACCCTTTTGAATGCTGCAGTTGTACCTGCCTCCACCTTCTCTTAGGCAGTGCATTCCAGACCTGAACCACTCACTGTCTCGAGCTTTTCTTCACCTCACTTTTGCTTCTTTTATCAATCACTTTAAATCTATAGCCTCTTATTCATGATCCTTTCAGGAATGGGAACAGTTTCTCCCAAATACTCTGCATAGATTCCTCATAATTTTGAATACCTTTATCAAATCTTCTTTCAGCCCTCTCTCCTCCAAGGAAAATATCCTTACTGTCTTCAATGTATCACCATAACTGAAGTTGCTCATCAATGCAATATCCTCTTGAATCTGTTCTGCTTCAACCCAATGCTTTCATATCCTTCCTAAACGAGAGGGCTCAAAACCGAATGCAATACTCAAGCTGAGGTCTAGATCATATCTTATACAAATTCAACATAACCTCCTTGCTTTTGTACTTTGTCACGTATTGGTGCTGTCATGACATTATATTATTTATTAAACATTCTCTTAACCTGTCCTGCTAACTTCAAAGCCCTATATACATATACACCCAGGTCCCTCTGCTCCTGCACCTGTTTTTGTTATATACTCTTTACCTTACATATTCTCTCCATGCTCATCTTACCAAAATTAATCAGGTCATATTTATCCACATTGTTACATAGTAGTATTAATTTCATTATTCAATTGTATTTCTTAATTCATAAAAACTATTTAACAATTCTTTAGCACTTGATAACAATGTTGTTCTGCGTTTTCACCTCCTTGTTCTTTCACTCTGCTATGATCATCTTTGAATCATTAATTAAGGTGAAAAGAGGCCAATTCTTGTAAAGTGTCTTTGGTCATTTGTAAGTGCACATAAAGTAACAAATAGTGACTTAAGCCTTCTTTGATCATCCAGAGACCCAATTGGAAATTTAGGATGGAGGCTGTGGGAGGGAAAGTTACTCACATTAGAAACTGACATAAAAAGCATAATCCAATAGTTATATCTGGGTTCAAGTTCATGATAAAGGAAAGCTTCTAGCTTTAAAATGCACTGTGTATTGTCTGCTTGCCCAATTTAGAGCCAGTTTTTGAGACCTAAAACACTTGAAGTGTAATCATAACTTTAAAGAATGGTCATTATCAACTACTCAAAAATTTAAAAAAGGAGATTGTTGAATGGTGACCAAAAGAGTACAAAACATTAGGCAGTAGACAAATTGCTGAATGAGGTGACAATATATTTCAGTATGGGACACTGCAAGACTTTGAAATAATATGGATTTTCATTAAAATAGCAAAATCGCTGCATGTGTGAAAAGTATTTTGCAATGTTTCAATTGAGTTATTATTGTCTGGTAATTTAGAGTATCATCACAGGTCTATAGAGAAAAGGGGAAATGTAAATAAGACTGTTAATACAAATGTAGGAATAAGGAAGCTTACATGACAGTGACACAACTGTCTCCGACAGTTGATACTAGGCTTCCCTCTGTATCCTCTGTATATTGCTGCTTGTCCTTTCTCTAATCCCATTACTTTTATGTCAAACCATTTTCTTCATAAAGAAGCTTTTGGTTTCAGTACTATTTTGCAGTACAATCATGGGGAATGAGACTCTAACTACAAGACTATCCCAAATCAATTATCCTTCTAACCTGACCAACTAAATGTTTTAAACAATTTGTGTTTATTTCAATTTTCAAATATATTAGTATTTTGCTTTTCATAATCAAATTTCCAAGATACTTCACAGGAGTGTTAGCAAACAAAAATTGACAGAAGGTCACAAAGGGCAATATCAGAGCAATATCCCAAAACCCTGGTCAAAAAGGTAGGTTCATGGAACTTGTTAGTTTCTCTACCTTTCTTCCCTCTTTTAAGAATCAGAGGTATTTCAGGTTGGAATTCCAGATTTTAAAACTTCACCATGTGAAGGGCATAATCTTCAACAGGAAAAAAATATAAACCAGGGATTCCAAAAGTGCACTGAGATAATCGGAAGTGTTTTTACTACATTTGGATATTAAGAAGAATAGGGCAGGCTGAAGATACGTTAGCACAAAAATGGGAAGAGTTTATAAAGCAATCGTTAACCCCAGATCATTTTACAGATACAAATAACTGAGTATGGGAAAAGTTGATGAACAAAATATCCAATAGAAAAGAGATTGAGGGGTATATTTCACTAATGGCCTTCAGAGAAGAAAATCTGCATCCTTACCTGGCTTGTACGTGATTCCAGACCCATGGCAATGTGGTTGACTCTCAACCAATGAGGGATGGACAATAAATAGTGGCCTGGCCAGTGAAGTCTACATCCCATGAATGAATAAATCAATTGTGTTGGGAGTTTCCAGGATGTCAATAATCAAAAACTACACATGAAAATGGTTTGGATAAGGAATGATACTCATATAAGGAGACTATAATGCTTTGGACATGTTGTAAGAATGTAAACAGATGGAATACTGTTTATGTCCTTCACACTGAATTGCATGAAACATGAAGCTGAGGAAGATGAAGATAACATAAGATAGCAATGTCAAAAGTGCTCTCTCTGGTATATCTATGATTACTACATACAGCTAAAATACACATAATAGTGTTTTTTTCTCATCAGGACAGACTGTTGAAGAGTTGGCAAAGTCAAGAATTGTCTTCAAGCTTACACTTAAAAGTAGCCCTATTTATACGCCAATGGAAAGCTTTCGGCCTTCCTTTTATGTTGGTTGCCTGTCTCTTCATCTCTCCTTGTCTTCCTTACCTTCTCTCTGAACTTACATACTCAGCCTTTTTTTTCAATTGTATTTATACCAGTCATCTGTCAAAAGTGCAATCTTTTCTTCTTTATCTTAACTGCTATCTTTTTTTTGTCATTCACAGAGTTCTATATTGGTTTGTTTTTCCCTTCCTTGTTGATGGATTATACCTTGACTGTGACTGGGAGACTGGGATACTTCCACTTTGAAAATAGATCACTTTTTCCTGAAAGATTTAAGTCCAATTAATTTGACCAAGATCCAATCATATGCTACGAATTTGGCTTTCCCACAGTTAGTTATTATTACTCTGGATTGTTCTTCTTCCTTTTCTACAATGCTGTTAAAACATATGATACAATGATCACTTTCCCTAATTGTTCTCTCAGTGCCCAATTGATGCAATTGTCTTACCTCATTCTCACTAACCAGGTCAGGCAAGGCCTGTTTTCTGATAGGATTGAAAACATTGTGCTTTTGAAAAGTTTTCTGAATACAGTGAAGAACTCTTGCCCTCTCTACCCTTTACATGAGTACTTCTCCAGTCTCTTTTCAAATGATTGAAGTAATCCATTATGCTCTGTAATGTTCGCAATTCTCTGTAATTTCTTTGCAAATGCAAAGTTAAAAATCACACAACACCGGGTTATAGTCCAACAGGTTTATTTGGAAGCACTAGCTTTTGGAGCGCTGCTCCTTCATCATGTGGTTGTGGAATATAAGACCATAAGACTCATACTCTACAACCACCTGATAAAGGAGCAGTGCTCTGAAAGCTAGTGTTTCCAATTAAACCTGTTGGACTATAACCTGGTGTTGTGTGATTTTTAACTTTATACATGCCAGTCCAACACCAGCATCTCCAAATCTTTGCAAATACAGTTACTCTATGTTTTTCCCATTAGTTAATGGCCTCGCGATTGCAATTACAATTACACTGTTTAATACATCTTTTTTGTTCCACAGCTTAAGGCAAATAGATTCTGTCCCTGACCTCTCATGGAAATCCTCTTCCACCAGCACTGCAATGTTCTCCTTAATTAGTACTGCCCACCGCCTCCATTTCCTTCAATTTCATTTTTTTTCCTGAACATCTCGCATTAAAGAATATTTAATATTCAGTACTGCCTTTCTTTGGATCAGATCTTTAATAAAGCCACAACATTATATTTCTACTTGAAAATCAGTGCATTGCAGGTGCTGTGCATCAACATATGTGCATTTATTTCCATACAGCGTAACTCTGACATAGAGTCTGTTACTTTCATCATTAGTCTGATCTGAAACGTCGATTCTCCTGTTCCCTGGATGCTGCCTGACCTGCTGCGCTTTTCCAACAACACATTTTCAGCTCTGATCTCCAGCATCTGCAGTCCTCACTTTTTCCTTCATTAGTCTGATCTCAATTAACTATATATTATTATTCTACTTTCTAGTATTATCTCCCCCAGCATTCAGTACATCTTTATACTCCTCTCTGACACTCTCTTTTTGGTTTCCAGAGTCCTGTCATGTTAGTTTAACAATCTTTAATAGCACTAGCAAAAAGCCCTGCAATGAATTCAATCACAGCTGTATTTTGTTCCAATAGCCATGTTAAAGCTTGGGTACCCTAGGCAGAATCTGCCAGCAATCCATCTCGCATTGCAAGCCTAGTGACTTTCTAGTAGTTTATCATGAAGGCTGATCCACAAATAAGTCTCAACAGAAGAGACACATATCTGTAGTAATAACATGTGTGTTTTCATATCAGTAATTATCCACAGATTATGGTCACACCAAAGCATAATAATTATTACTAACAAGAGGTAAATATGGCACCTGTCACCATGAGGACACTGAGTCAGAGTCTAACTGCTGTCTGCCCAAATTGCCTGAGACTGCCCGATGCTATGTTGCATACCAGAATCGGCAGAGTTTCAGTTTATCTCAGATTAACCCCTTCATAACCACTATTTTATACTTCATATTTAGCTGCAACCTACTCAACCCGTACAGGTCCCCTCTAGAAGTGATCCTAATGCCATTATATTCAGAAGCCCTTTCTCCTGCCCCCCTATTTCAAGCCATACATTCAACTGGTTTATTTCCATTTCTACACATACATGTGCATGGTATTGGGAGTAATCCAAAAATTATTACTTTTGATATCTGTTTCTCCACTTCCAAACAGCTCCCAAAACTTTGACTTCAGATCCACAATCACTCTTTCTGCCT
Source organism: Chiloscyllium plagiosum (assembly GCF_037043375.1). Taxonomy (NCBI): domain Eukaryota; kingdom Metazoa; phylum Chordata; class Chondrichthyes; order Orectolobiformes; family Hemiscylliidae; genus Chiloscyllium; species Chiloscyllium plagiosum. The sequence goes on along the minus strand of NW_028270141.1, from coordinate 92,269,968 downwards.
GCATTATTCAAACTAATGTGGATTATGATTGGAGGTTTCCCCTCAGTGTTCTTTGGTCATCCAGTCATACTATTGGCATTGACACCAGGAAGATGACACACTTTTCCAGATTAATGTCGGTGGCCACAAAAACGCCTCTCTCCTTCCCTAACTATTGTATCCCAGTATTTGCATACCCCTCTCTATACCTGTGGTGCTGCCCAGGCTCAGTTTCTTCTAAAGAGCTAAGTGGCTGCAGAATTCAGCATAAAAAAATGTGCTCCATCTGAAATGAATGAGGTCTTGGAGATCAGGGGTACTGACACCCATGTACAAAGGCAGGTGTCATAGTGAAAAAACAGCAAAGACTTCAAAACCAAGTCGATCCTGCACTCCTTACCTTTCCCATCACCTGAAAATGAAACTATCACTCCAAAAATAATTTTAATCACTTTTTAACCATCTACAGTAAACAAAGTAACAACCATTACAGGTTTGAAAGGTTTTTGTATCTTTATGTTCTGAGAGCTCAGTGAAAATCACTTGAGACTCCTGCCAGATCTTAAAAGGTAAAAGCCTTACGCTATGTACAGGAAACACAAAAGAGTAAACAATCCCATGTGACAGCATTATTGCAGGGTATTATCATTCTCATATCTTCCACTGCTGAGCACATTGTACAACAAAGATACAACAGTTATTCCAGGTGTTCCCAACAGTGATGCAAACATTCGCATCAGCCTGAAGGCCAACAAAAGACTTTATAAATAAATGCGCGCACACACACACATTTCCTTACATGTTAGGTTTGAGCTTCAGCACTTCAGATATTATTCAGGCAGTCAAAGCTTATCTTTCCCCTCAGAAAGCCTAATCAACTGAGGAAACATAGTATTCAGATGAGCATTTGACTTTGACCACCCGACATAAAATGCAATCAAACTAAATCACAAAGTGCACATTAAATTTTTATTTCTACTATTTTCTGTTTAACAGTGTTTGTAAAAATATGTTTATTTCACACCGGATCCACAAAAATTGAATGGTCAACACAGTATTTCACAAGCAAATATGAATGAAAACCATTTTCATGAACTCGAACATCATTTGAAAAGATAATCTTGGTTCCAGAATGCCTACATTGTCTGCAGCTCAGTAATCAAGCAATAAAAATATTGTTTTTGAATGAAATGTTAAGCAGAAGTCAATTGCCCAGTGCAATCTGATTACTCTGAGTGTAAGGCAGCCTTTGCATAATGGCTGATAACTTGATCAAAAAGGAAACTGAAGTGAGGGAACAAAAGAGAAAAAAAACCTTCAGGTTTGAGGTCCACAGGAACCATGATACAAATTAATTGTTTCTGTACTGTTCAGGCCTTCATCAATCAGATGTAAATTGCACTATGCATGGCTGGCTTCCCTCTCCAGTCCAGTATTCCCTATAGAGAACCAGTGGCTGCCAACTGCTCCAGTGGCCCAGCAAAACAGCAGCAAGCCTGCTGACATCCTGGGGCTCTGACCACAAAACATGAAAGGACAGAGTGCACTTACAAGCAGAGCAGCGGGCGTTCTGGAAACAATGAGAGCTTATGAGGCGGTGCCCAGGGGAGCACCTAATGAAGGACATCAGGAACAACATAAATAAAATAACAAATCGGAAGGACTAGTAATTGCTCACACGCAAACAAAGAACTTTGCAGACTCCTGTGATAGCAGGGTAATTAGAACAGTGTCATCTAGGCTCTCCATGACACAGAAGAATTCCATTTTGTCTTGCAAAGCAGATTGAGATACAATTTAAAGTGTTATCATTCTGCTTAGTTTTAACACAATATTTATTAACTACACCAGGTTACTTTGCATGTTGGTTACTCCAGAGCACCAAGTAATCATATATGTGCATATGTATCTTTACACAATAATGAATAGTGAAATGTTGCAGATAGCTTATTTCCATTGTGATTATTTAAAATAAATCTGAAAAGAATATATCCACAACTTTCCCTGAAAAACTCTGAAAAGAACATATCCACAACTTTCTCTGAAAAACTCAAGAAAACACTTGGTTCTTCATCTTAAAACTACTTACTGCTTTATTTGGCATTAAATCAGATCAATGTGATTTAAATGCATATCATGATTACAGTTGTACAACAAAGGAAATTTCAACTGTTAGGGGTGGTGTTAATGGGCAGGAGGTAGAAACAGCACAGTTCATGTTTGTGACTTCCGCAACAGTTAAAACCTCCACACTGTTGTCAAGGGTTAAACATTAGGCTGGTCATTCCTCTCAGGCCACACATCCTAACGCCTTACAGCAAGATGGTACAGACTTACCTCAGCAAAATCAGAAAATATTACATTCCAAATGATAGGGAATAAATAAGCAAGTATGGAACTGCCCTGAAAGTATTTTAAACTGAAGCGATGGTTTAACCCTGTTTTTAGATGTAAGAAAATAAAATGTGGATATTCCAAGTTTCAATTGCCACATTTCTTATTTAGACCTCTAAAAACTGTATAACAGCAGCTATGCTTTTCCAATATATTCTCCTCCTATTGCTGAATTCAGTTTCTGAACTGTCATGTTGCCATCCTGAACTTGCAGATTAAGAATATCAAGCAAAAGCAACAGAAGACTCCGGTCCTTATGCTTCCGATGGGTTAGCCAAACTTCAACACCAAACAAACAGCTAACTACTCCCGCACTTCTCTTCTCCCCCACAACAAGGAGAAGATGACTAATGAAGTTAAACAGGATTATAAGTTAATGAATCAGCCTGTGCCAAATGAAATTACCAATTCTTTCAGGGGATGGTTGAAGCTTAACAGATCTACGCTTAAATATGGAATGTTAGGTACATCCATTTTATATCCTTACAAGGGATATAGCTTGTGAACAAATGGCAGCTTGATAGATGCAGCAGTGAGGCACTGAACTCTGAATCCCACCTGAGTCTGAATCCTAACATTCATGTTCATACTCCCCCTGGAAACTTGAACCCATCTTGATTAGCATTCGCTTTGACTGTGACTCTGGTGCAATGTCTCTCCGGTCTCTGCAGTTTACTAGCCGGTAATGACATGATTCCTCCTGCTAGTTTCTCATTCTCTCTCTCTCTCTCTCTCTCTCTTTCTCTCTCTCTCGTCCATTGTTCTGGTCAGGTGTTATTTTGCTTGGTTTCACTTGTACCCAGAGCATCTCTGTTGATGTTTTCTGCTGCTTTCTCCTCCCCACAAGCACCAACACTTGAGGAGATCCCCAGACTCCACAGTTAGCCAGCTTCACCTTTGCACCTAAATCCACAAAAGTGGGTCAATTTTCATTTGTAAGTAAGTATTCTGAATCAACCTGTTCAGACATGTTATGATACATCTTCACCACAAACAAGACTTGAACCCAGACAATCTGCCCAGAGGTAGGCATGTTACCTTGGGGCCGGAGAAGCATTGATTTTCATTTGTAAATCAATGACACTGTGTTGCCCCCTTTCTATCACATTTCTCAACCCTTCCACTGTACCTGTGTTATCAGACTGCTTCTCTGGCATGTAGTCTTCAATAAACTGTAATTTTCTCCAGAAAAATACTGGGAAGGCAGAAGTGATCATCTTCAGGTGCCACAAATGTTATAACCTTACCACTGATTCCCTTCCCCTCCCTGGATACAGTCTCAGCTTGAACCAGACGTTAGTCCGATTTCACTCAGTTCCCCATCAATGCAAAAGCTGCCTCCCATAATCTCCTTCGACAACACTTCAACCTATTTGTAATCAAAAGAAAACCCACATTGTTGTCACCTCCAGACTCAATTACTTTTTTAGCTGTTCTGCCATTCCTTCCATTGCCACCCTGCATAAACTGTCGGTCACAAAACATTGTAGCTCTGCCTGAGGATCAGTGTGAGGTCAACTGCCTCACTTATATATTCATCTACAAAACGACTGATATTTGAATACCGAGCAAAATTTCAAAGTTTGTTGATAACACAAAACTTGGAGTTGCAAATTGAACATGATACAAGTTGATTGGAACAGGAAATAGGCTTGCTTGCAGATGGGCAGACAATTATCAAACAGAATTTAATACAAAGAGCTGTGAGGTAATGTATTTGGCTGAAGGGATAGGGAGAGGAATATATAGTTCTTGGCATTATTCAGTACAATGTTTATGATAAAGCGGTCTTGGGTGCTCAACAATTATAAAAGGGATTTTAAATGGGCATTTGAAAGAACTAAACTTCAAATCTATAGGTGTAGACCAAGCCAATAGGTTGAATGGATTGCTGGACAAAGAACTAGCACAGACTCTTGCAGTCGAATAGCCTCCAACCATATTGTTAAGGAGTCAATGACTCTACATTTGCTTTTACAGCATTAAATTTAAATCTTCATTACATTTAAACTTCCCTGCTCTATTTTCTCTAGCTACACAATGCCAACCCAAACCTTCTGTTCATTTGATTCCACACTTTTCTGAATTCTGCACTTCCACTCACTGATAGCTGTATTTCCACCGCTGACCAAGTCTTACAGCACTTGATTTAATCTTTCATCTTTTGCAAGATGTTTGGTTTTCCTTGCATCTCTCTAAACTTTTAAAAGCAATGGGAGCAAAGACAAACAAAATGAGGGTCTATCATTTGGTCTCGTTCTCCCATTAGCTAACCAACGTTTCACTAATAACATCAGAAACTGAATTGAACCAGCTATATAAATACTGTGGCTACCAGAGGAGGTCAGAGTCAAGGAAACCTGCAGTGAGTTAACCACCAAAAAACAGAAAATGCTGGAAAATTTCAGCAAGTCTTGCAGCATCTGTAAGGAGAGAAAAGAGCTGACATTTCGAGTCTAACTGACCCTTTGTCAAAGTAAACCACCCCCTACTCCACAAAGCTTGTTCACCATCTCCAAGGTGAAGTGCAGTAACTCACCAAGGGTCCTTCAGCAGCACTTTTGAAAACAATGTCCTCTACCATCTAGAAGGACAAACTTATCAAATTCGTGGGAACATTATCACCTGTAATTTCCCTTCCATGTCACCATAATCCACTTGAGACTATGCAACCTCTTCATTATAACTAGGTCAAAATCTGAAACACCGTCCTGAACAGTATTGTAGGCCTATCTACATTACATGGAATGCAGTGGTTCAAGAAGACAACTCACCACCACCTTCTCAAGGCAATCGCTGATAGACAACAGAGTTGAAGAGTGTGATGCTGGAAAAGCATAGCCAGTCAGGCAGCATCCGAGGAGCAAGAGAATCGACATTTCAAGCATAACCTCGTCATCAGGAATGAGATGGGCAATGGTCAACAGTTAATGAATTTTGGAAAAGGCTCAAGACAGTTCAGTTTATCAAGTTAGGCAGTTGAAATTTAATGCAAATTAAGTGAGGAAAATTAAAGAATGAGAGCGCCCACTCAATGAAAATATTCTGAATACTGTAAATGTGAGAGACTTAAGGTTCAAATACAGTCCAAGTATACATAGATAAAGCTTCAACAGTGTCAAAGCAGTATCTTTGTTTTAGAAATATGGGCACAGAGTATCAGAATTAAATAGTAAAGTATGTTTATTGGTTAGACCATAGTTAGAGTACTGTGAACTGTTCTGTCCACCACATTATCGAACAGATTTAGACAGCACATCGAATAGATTCAATTATAAATATGAAGAAGGACTTGAGATGCAGGAATCTTTTTTCACTGAAGGATAGAACAGAATGAAAATTTAATTGAGTTTTTTTAAAATGTGAACATTCCAAATAAACCTGTTGGACTACAACCTGATGTCCTGTGATTTTTAATTTCTGATATAGTGAGCAGAAAAAAACGATTTTCTCCAGTCGGGGTTTGTGACAAGGAGTCACTAATTTAAAATCATCAGTATGAGAGCAAGAAGATCAAATGATGCAGAAAGTTTTTTGAAATATAGGATGCCTTACCACAGAGAACAATTCAGGCCAGCATAATTAAAATTATTGAAGTAAATTTGATTTAAATATTTAAAGCAGAGGGAAATACAGGAACAGAGAAAGAACAAAACAGTAGGATTATTTTTTGCATTAGGAGCCAGCACAGACTGATTACTGAATGGTCTTCTGTAAACCTCAATGATGCTGCGACTCATTAGATATCACCTGTCAAGTATGATACGGCCTGTTGCTCTTCACATCATGATAACATCTCCTTACACTTCGATAATTGAACTTGTTGGTATATCTGTTATTTGTCTTTCCATAGCGTTGTTAAGTATTTTAAAAAATTCAGGTTATTTTTCAATTTTGCTTTTCCATTTGTAACATAGTACTGACTTAAAATATGCATGCATCTGATAGGGATGTCTTATTTAGTACATTCTACTTACAACATACTCAACACATACACCCCGTTTGTATTTGTATTATGTTGTTCACAACAATGAGACATGCAGATATTGCTCTGTGGAGGACATGCCCTATTTTACATTTGTTGTTTTATTGAAAATCTGCCCTCCTGATCCAGATTAGACTTTGTAGCTGAATCAGTGCTATTGAGTGCTGTTGGCCACCATGTCAGAAAAAGAAACTAAACCTGTAGCATACCTAAGAGGAAGGGGTGGGGAGGTGTTGGTGGTTTCTGTGAGATGTTGCAAGAGAGAGGATATACATTTATACCAAGCAACTGAAATTTACATGGACTAAATTCTAATGCCAAGTCTTAAAGATATTTGTGTCCTTGCAGCCTGGGTACTGGGCCATGGTCAGTCCTACAGGGAAAATATAACCAGTCCAAGGATTACAAGTAGATCTGTCGGGGTGCTATGGAGACATCAGTCTGTGGGTGGACTAGCCCTTCCTGAAATGAGACAAAGGGAGGGACTAGATACAATGACTTTGAATGGAAGAACAGTTAATGGTGATGCAGGAGGAAGAGAGATGATGAGATGTTTCCAGTGAATGAGTAGGAATTACAGAGGGAAGAAACAATAATTTGGAAGGATGGTGACAGCCATGGTGAGGACATGATCCATGCAATACCAAGTGTAGTCCATGAGCCTTCGTGAAATGCCTCTGCAGCGGCAAAGTTAGAGTGAGTGTAGACCCTTTAAGTGTGAGGCGCCAGAGAGATGCTGGAGGCACTTACCTTTTGCAAAGCTTTCTAGATATTTTCTAACCTTCCTATGCAGAGATGTATTATGCCACTCCTCTGGAACAGGTGGGACTTAAACTTGGGCTTCCTGACTCAGAGTAGGAACACGAACACTATGCCACAAGAGATCTTTACAGAGCTTTGTATTCAACTGGATGTTTCTGTTCACCTGGGACACAGGACTGACCAGGCTGCAATGTGTGTCCAGGCAGTGGATATCTGGTGCATGGTCTCCTGAGGAAGTCAGTTGTCACCCTGCTCTCCATCACCTATCTACCAATACCCTGGGTTCCTCTCTATGAAGTGATGAGTGAGTTTTCCTTTCCTCTACACGATGTGGAGGAGAGTCAGAAGAGATAGGGGAAGCATTAATTAATACTTTTCATCAGAATTCAATGCGGCAACTGTGCAAACTTTTGGTGTGGCCACATTTGGAGTAATGCGTACAGTTCTGGTTACTGCATTATGGGAAGGATGTGGAAGCCTTGGAAAGGGTTCAGAGGAGATTTACTAGGATGTTGCCTGGTATGGAGGGTAGGTCTTATGAGGAAAGGCTGAGGGACTTGAGGCTGTTTATGTTCGATGGAATAAGGTTGAGAGGTGACTTAATTGAGACAATAAGATAATCAGAGGATTAGATAGGGTGGACAGTGAGAGCCTTTTGCCACAGATGGCGATGGCTAGCACGAGGGGTGATAGATATAGGACAGATGGCAGAGGTAATTTCCTTATTCAGATAGTAGTAGGGGAATGGAATGCACTGCCTGCAACAGTAGTAGATGTGCCAACTTTAAGGGCATTTAAATAATCATTGGATAGGCATATGGATGAGAATGGAATAGTGTAAGTAAGATGGGCTTCAGATTGGTTTCACAGGACGGCGCAACATCGAGGGCCGAATGGCCTGTACTGCGCTGTAATGTTCTATGTTCTATATGAAAGTTAAACACCACAATGTGAGCATCACATTGTGTGAGGTAGTTCCTGGCTTTCAATATCTGAAACGGTGTGCAGCTAAGCTTTAAATGTAATGTCACAAGTATGAATGCCGTAAGGTCCTGGCAGCATAAACACTTCTGTCTCTTCAGCTGCAAAATTCCCCAAGAACAACAAGAACCTAGTTGCATAATGTAAGTGGTAAAGAGCATCAGATTGCATGAGAAATGTTTTTCCATGCCATGGCAAATTGGGGGTCATGGATCTCACTTAAACCAAACTCGCAAATTTAACATGGAATATCTGCCCCTGGAAACTTTCAAGCTTTTTGGCCTTGAGTTATATAGGGCATGGCTGATGTTGATTTAGGAGCCCTTGGTAAAACTGTCAAATATTCAGCCTACTATTGGTTTTCATTAATGGGTTATCAATTGTAGCTGCTGTTGTACAATTGTCTCAAAATGTGAAAGTTGATCTGATCAGAAAGAGGTAAGCTTCCAGAAACATCCAGATGTGGGAAGCTTTTACAAGTATAATTCATGGTTTTGAGTAAAATTTGACAAAAAAGTATCTGAAACTTATAAGAAGTCTCTGCAAACTCCAAACATCATCATACGCAGAAAACAGAGCTATTCACCTGAATGAGTTTTAATGCTTTTGAATCTGTAATGTACATATTAAATAAGCTATGTTCTCTTTTTGCACTCTCTGAAAATACCAACAATCTGCTTTGAAGTACAGCAGCTGGTATGGAACAATAAACACTAACTATTCACAGAGCTATCATCAAAAGGAGGTATGAGTAATGGGGACCAAAAGCTTGATCAAGGAGAGGGTGTTATGGAAGATCATAAAGGAGTACATATTTCTGGAGTTCTGGAGAAAATAAGGTATGAACTATAAGCAGTGGAATAAAACGAATTACTTGCTGTATCATTGCACATTTGATAATTCTGAAATGCTTCTGAAGAACCTATCTGCCCTTATTAAAGTCATCTTTGATTAAGTCATCTGCTTACTTTGAGGCACGTGGAATATTGCCCAGCGGCTCTGACCTTCATAATTATGAAGTGCTTCAAGAGGTTAGTCATGGATCCCAACAACTTCAGCCTACCAAACTGCCTTAATCCTTTGCAATTCTCCTACAGGAGCAACAAGTCCACAGCAGACGCAATCTCCCTGCCTTACACTAATCACTGGATTATCTGGATAGAAAGGGTACCTACGTCAGGCTCCTACTTATTGACTACAGTTCCGCCTTCAACACCATAATTCCAAACAAACTCAGCTCTAAACTCCGGACCTTGGGCCTTGGCTTCCTGCTCTGTAATTGGATCCTCAGCCTCCTGACCTATGTACCACAATCAGTAAGAATAGGCGACAAAACCTCTTCTGCCATAATCCTCAACACTGGTGCCTCACAAGGCTGTGTTCTCAGTTTCCTATTATACCTTTCATACACTAATGACTGTGGGACCAAATTCTGCCCCAGCTACTTTTACACATTTGCTGAAATTCACTGTTGTAGTTTGGATCTCAAACAACGACGAAGCAGAATAAAGGGAAGAGACTGAGTGCTTAGCAGCATGGGGGTGTAAAGATAACAATCTCTCCATCAATATCAGAAAAATGAAGGAGCTGGTCATTGACTTTAGGAAGTGGAATGGAGGGCATGCTCCTGTCTGCCTCAGTGATGCTGAGGTGGAGATAGTTGAGAGCATCAAGTTCCTGGGAATGATGATCACCAACAATCTGTCCTGGTCTACCCACATTGACACGACTGTCAAGAAAGCACAACAACATCTCTCCTTCCTCAGGGCACAAAGACTCATTCCAATTTCTATAGATGCACCATAGAAAGCATTCTATCTGGAATAATCACAGTGAAGAATGGCAACTGCTGTTCCCAAGACTGCTAGAAACTACAGAGAGTCATGAACACAGATCGTGCAAACCAGCCTTCCATCTATTGACTCCACCTATACTTCCCGCTGCCTTGGGAAAGCAATCAAGTTCATCAAAGACTCCTCCCACCCCTGTTATACTCTCTCACACCCTCTTCTGTCAGGCAGAATATATAAAAGTTTGAATACACACACAAATAGATTCAAGAAAAGCATCTTCCCCAGCGTTATCAGACTTTTGAACAGATCTCTTAAATCTTAATTGTGCTCTCTCTCTCTCTCTCTCGGCACCTTATCTGCACCATTAACACTGTATTCTGCACACTATTCTGCTACCCTTAAGCACTTTGTATGGTATGGTCTGCCTGTATAGCACACAAAACAACACTTAACATTCTATCTCGGCACACATGACTATAAATCAATCAATCAAGCAAAATCCATTTACTGTCATTTAGCAATGCACTTAATGGTAAGGTCCTAGGGAGTGTTGCTGAACAAAGAGACCTTGGAATGCAGTTTCATAGTTCCTTGAATGTGGAGTCACAGGTAGATAGGATAGTGAAGAAGGTGTTTGGTATGCTTTCCTTTATTGGTCAGAGTATTGAGTACAGGAGTTGGGAGGTCACGTTGTGGCTGTACAGGACATTGGTTAGGGCACCTTTGGAATATTGTGTGCAAGTCTGGTCTCCTTCCTATCAGAAGGATGTTGAGAAACTTGAAAGGGTTCAGAAAAGATTTACAAAGATGTTGCCAGGGTTGGAGGATTTGAGATATAGGGAGAGATTGAATAGGCGGGGCTGTTTTCCCTGGAGCATCAGAGGCTGAGGGGTGACCTGATAGAGGTTTATAAAATCATGAGGGGCATGGATAGGATAAAGAAGCAAAGTCTTTTCCCTGGGGTGGGGGAGTCCAGAGCTAGAGGGCATAGGTTTAGGGTGAGATGGGAAAGGTATAAAAGAGACCTAAGGGGCAACCTTTTCATGCAGAAGGTGGTGCGTGTGTGGAATGGGCTGCCAGATGAAATGGTAGCAGCAAGTACAATTGCAACATTTAAAAGGCATCTGAAAGGGGTGGACAAATAGGAAGGGTTTGGAAGTATATAGGCCGGGTGGTGGCAGGTGGGACGAGATTGGGTTGGAATATCTGGTTGGCATGGACGAGTTGGACTGAAGGGTCTGTTTCCATGCTGTACATCTCTATGACTCTACCTCTATGACTCTAGGTGCCACCTTTGGCTTCGGGACAGGAATCTCCCAAAAGGTTGTCCACTTGATTTCTACTCCAGGAATGTTCGCACAGAATCAAAGCTGATACATCAACTTCAGTAATGCACATTTCAGATGAGATGACTGTTTGCATTCACAGATGGGCCCACAAGAGCTTATGGTCCCATTCAAAAGAGAAGAAACACAGTTTCCTGGTCAATATTTATCCTTCAAACATGATTGTTACACCAGATCAGACATTTGTATCATTGCTATTTGTTGAATCTTATTTTACACAAATTAGCTGTAACATTTCCTTACAACAGTAACTGTAAAGTGCTTCAGGACATCTTGAGATCATGAGGAATGTTGCATCAATGCAAGTTATTATTTAAAATGATGGAAAATCAGAGAATGAATTACCAGTACACACATATATCAGAAATATTGGTTTAATGTTTGTCTATGCTGTTAGACTTGCAAGAGACTTTTTTAGCATAAACGTAATTTCTAACTGTGCAATACTGTTATTAAGCAGGAATGACAGTACATAACATTTTTCAAAAAACAAGTTTCCGAGTCACTGTGCCTCAAAAGGTCTGCACATTCCAGAGGAAATAAGAAGCTTTAAATACAGAAGTCACAGCACAAGTCTTCAATACAGTGAAACTTTGTACTTTTACAAGACCACTTGATTGAGTTGATGTGAAAGCCCCAGGAGAAAAGTTAAGTGTAGCTTCCACTCTTCAATTCATACATGTAACTCATTGCATTTCAGTGTTTTCTGAGTTTGTACCTTCCCAGAAAGCATAGTCCCAGCTATCAAAAGAAAATCTATTCTCATTTCCTGCTTAACAGGGAAACTCATTGTGTTTATTTGACAGGTGCTTTGATGAATTCTGAAGCCTACCTTCCCATTACAAAAATACAGTGAAAGAAGAAGTGATAAGCTATAAAGCATTTATTTATTATGTTGCTAAGCCGTTCAGACCGTTTGTGCTGTAAACTAATATTTGCTGGAATAGGAAACAAGAAATTCTTCTATAATACATTTTCAAAATTGTACTGCCCACAAAGAAAGATTTTTGGGTGATTTTAAGTATCACCTAATAGCACATGTTTAGAATCTTCCCTCATGCTCTATTTGTACAGGATTTTAACATTTGATTCCCAATGTACTTGACAGAGGTCTGATCTGTGAATCTTGCCCTCAGCCCTGCAGCTGAAGCTATATGGTCTCTACTACCACAGCAGGGTACTGAGTCTCAACAAAGCACTATAAGAATTATAGTTCACAGGATGTAGGGAGTCTGTGTAACACAGAGGACTAATCAATCTTCCAGTGCACTCAGACAAATCACAGTAGGTGCAATTGCTGCCATTTCATGGAGTGACAGGAAGAGCTGTGTGGGAAGCAAATACACTTACATTCGAGAATATGCAGACAAAATTCTGAAAAATAAACTTTCACTCAATTAATGGTTAGATAACAACAGATTGTATATTGGCAAATTCATAAATGATTTAAAAAATTGTTTCCAGTGCCGCTATACATTGCTGGCAGTATTAATGTTCCAGTTTTTTTCAAAACAAATTGTTAACAGCTTCTGTGCCAAAACCAATAAATGACTAACATATCATTGAACATCAATAGAAAAATGAAACTTATGGATTTACATAAAATATCTGCCCAAACATGTGGTTTGCAGGAACATACCAAGGAGTTGGGTGAGACCTAGAAGCAGTTCACTTTGGAAAAGACTGTGCTTGCAGAACTTTCAAATTCAATCATTGCAAAGAAACCACTTTCAGGTGTGAGTATGTTTGAATATCATTTTTTTTCTCTAATTTTCACCACACACTTTGTGCAGAAACTAAATAGTATACGTCATTCTGATATTTTTTCTCCTTATCTCTAATATTTTTAACATTTTACTCCTCTTGTCCGCAATGTATTGTTTTATTTAAACAGTGTACAGATACAAGTGCAAGTGGTGGGAAGAAGGATACAAATCACCTGATTTATCTTTTGAAATTTAGAATGATTTAACTTAAAGAAAATTGTCACAACATTGCTTTACTCGATCGATTATCGGCTTGAGGCGATATTTAACCAGGCGATATTTAACATGTGAGAGAAACAAATTTGTTTCCTTGTCACAGTTATGTGTCCACATATCTTTAGGTATTACGATGAACGTGTGCCGTGGTGCACACCATGAGGAGCATCAGTGAATTGAAAGAATTAGTTGTGATTCTGCAGTGTAATGTCATTGTTAAATAGAGGCCAAAACCTCAACAAACAGTGAGCAATTAGCAAAGCAAAGGGCATGAATTGTTCGTGTGTATATGCTACTGGTTTAAGTGGGCTACTAACAAAGCAGATCACCTGATGTCTTTCTTTGTTACATATTATGCATAGCCTGCAGAGATTAGAAGATGCTGGATTGAAAACAGGATTTCAGAGTCTTCCAAAAGAAAATGTCAAAACATTCAAGCTAATGTTTCATGAAGCACAAAAGCTACCACAGTTTGACTGAACTAAAATGTAATTTCTAGAAGGTATTAATTACGGCTCATAAAAGGGACAAAAATGAGAGGATTTAAAGTGATGTGCAAAAGAAGCTAAGGTGATGTGAGAAAATACTTTTGCACACAATGAGCTGTTGGGGAGTTGAAATTCACTGCCTGGAAGTGTGGCAGAGGCAGGCTCAATTGAGACATGCATCAATCATTGGATGATTATGTGGATATAAATGGTGTGCAAGGATATGGGGGGAAAGCAGGAGATTGCCACTTGGCAATGATGCTTGCTTGAGGAGCTGGAGCTGGTATGATAGGCTGAATGACCTCCTTCTGTGCCATAACCATTCTGAGAGTCTGTGATAATACAAAATCATCTTTGAAAAAAAATGATTTGGAGATGCCGGTGTTGGACTGGGGTGTACAAAGTTAAAAATTATACAACACCAGGTTATAGTCCAACAGGTCTAATTGGAAGCACTAGTTTTTGGAGTGCTGCTCCTTCATCAGAAGCAGCGCTTCATCCACAACCACCATATTGGCTTAATCAATGTTCTTCCCAAAGTATTCAAACTACAAATTGGAAATTTTCTTCCTGTTACATGCCAGTTTGGCAGAAGGGTGGAAAGGCTAATCTGTCCCACTTACTAAAAAATAGCAGGTCAAACAAACAGCCAAGATATGTTAAACAAGCAGAGAGAATGCTGGAGAAACTCAGCAAGTCTGACAGCATCTGTGCAGACAAAAACAAAGCTGGCACTTTAAATAGTATCTGTGGGAAGCTAGGGAAGTGATTGCTGGGCCCTTTGCTGAGACATTTGTATCATCAATAGCCGCAAGTGAGGTGCTGGAAGACTGGAGGTTGGCTAACGTGGTGCCACTATTTAAGGGAGGTAGTAAGGTAAAGCTAGGGACCTATAGACCAGTGAGACTGACATCAGTGGTGGTCAGGTTGTTGGAGGAAATCCTGAGGGGCAGGATTTACATGCATTTGGAAAGGCAAGGACTGATGAGGGATAATCAACATAGCTTTGTGCCTGGGAAATCATGTATCACTGACTTGATTAAGAGGAGTGACAAAGGCAGAGTAGTGGGTGTGCTCTATGTCAACTTCAGTACAGCATTCAACAAGGTTACTCATAGGAGACTGGATAGCAAGGTTAGATCAAATGGAATACAGTGAGAATGAGCCATTTGGATACAGAACTGGCTCAAAAGTAGAAGACAAATGGTGGTGGTGGAGGGTTGCTTTTCAGACTGGAGGCCTGTGACCAGTGGCCATAAGGATTGGTATTGGCTCCACTCACGTCATTTATATAAATGATTTGTATGTGAACATAGGAGGTATGATTAGTAGGTTTGCAGATGACACCAGAATTGGAGGTGTAGTGGACAGCCAAGAAGTTTACCTTGGAGTATAGTGGGATCTTGAACAGACCCTTGTGTCCAACGTGTCCATGCTGACCAGATATCCTAACCTAATTAATTCCCATTTGCCAGCACCTGGCCCATATTCCTCTAAATCCTTCCTATTCATATACCCATCCAGATGCCTTTCGAATGTTGCAATTATACCAGCCTGATCCACTTTCTCTGGCAACTTATTCCATATACGCACCACTCTCTGCGTGAAAAGGTCATCCCTTAGGTCCCTTTTAAATTTTTCCCCTCTCACTCTAAACCTATGCGCTCTAGCTCTGAACACTTTGTCGACTTACCCTATCCATGTTCCTCATGATTTTATAGATCCCTATAAGGTCACCCCTCAGCCTCCAATGCTCCAGGGAAAACAGCTCCAGCCTGTTCAGCCTCTCCCAATAACTCAAATCCTCCAACCCTGGCACCATCCTTGTAAATCTTTTCTGAACCCTTTCAAGTTTCACAACATCCTTCTGATAGAATGCAGACCAGAATTGCACACAATATTCCAAAAGTGGCCTAACCAATGTTCTGGACATCCGCAACATGACCTCCCAGCCCCTATACTCAATGCTCTAACCAATAAAGGAAAGCATACTAAACACCTTCTTCACTATCCTATCTACCTGCAACTCCACTTTCAAGGAGCTATGAACCTGCACTCCAAGGTCTTTTTGTTCAGCAACACTCTTCAGGACCTTATTATTAAGTTTATAAGTCCTGCTCTGACTGGCCTTTCCAAAATGTTGGACCTCACATTTATCTAAATTAAACTCTATCTGCCACACCTCAGCCCAATGGTCTATCTGATCAAGAGCCAATTGTACTCTGAGGTACCCTTCTTCACTGTCCACTACACCTCCAATTTCGGTGTAATCTGCAAACTTCCAAACTATACCTCCTATGTTCACATCCAAATCATTTATCTAAATTACAAAAAGCAGAGGACCCAGCACCGATCCTTGTGGCACTCCACTGGTCACAGACCTCCAGTCTGAAGGCAATCCTTCACCACTACCCTCTGTCTTCTACCATCAAGCCATTTCTGCATCCAAATGGCTAGTTCTCCCTGTATTCCATGAGATCTAACCTTGCTAACCAATCTCCCATGGGGAATCTTGTCGAATGCTTTACTGAAGTCCATATAGATCACGTCCACTGCTCTGCCCTCATCATTCCTCTTTGTTACTTCTTCAAAAACCTCAATCAAATTTGTGAGACATGATTTCCCATTCACAAAGCCATCTTGACAACCCCTAATCAGTCCTTGCCTTTCCAAATACATATAAATTCTGTCCCTCAGGATTCCCTCCAACAACTTGCCCACCACTGATGTCAGGCTCACCAGTCTATAGTTCTCTGGCTTTTCCTTACCACCTTTTTTAAATAGTGGCACCGCGTTAGCCAACCTCCAGTCTTCCGGCACCTCACCTGTGACTATGAATGATACAAATATCTCAGCAAGGGACTCAGCAATCACTTCCCCTAGCTTCCCATAGAGTTCTAAAAATCATTTTGTTAGTTCATTGCTTCATTCTTTGCCATGATACTCTCCTAATAAATAAACTCTCTCATAATAAACCCAAAACAAAATGATTCTGGAAATCAAATACACTAACGTTACTTGAATACCTGTCCACAGTAGCTTTCAAATGCATCAAATAAGTTACCCTTCCAAGATCTTAGAACCAGGTAAGTGCTTTGTTCCATTTTGTTTTCTATTGGATATTACTCATGGTCATTTTTGATAATCACACATCATACATGCACAGTTTCTCTGTTCTTTTGTGTCATCTGTTGTGAAATCTATGCATGTGTGTAGCACTGTGTCTCTAGCAAAATACAATTTCTTTGTTTGGACCCTAATGTTTTTGCAACCTTCCATTCATTCAAGCGGTCTAGAGGTAATTTCTTCATTGTCCTGGCTGTTCTGTCCCATCTCAGTTGTTCCTGCACTGAATTTTCCCATGGACTTATTGTATGATCATCTAATGTGCCTTACACAAAGATGAGATAGACCTTTCCTTACATCATTCAAATCCACACCTTATTAAATGCTCTTGGACTCCTTCAATTCTCCTCAGATCTAAATATTACAAGGTGCTAAAATAATGTTTGCATGCTGAAGATTTCCCAGTGTTACTCCTCCTTTCATTATCACTATCTGTTGTCAGGTCTATGACTGCTTCCAAACTCCAGCCTGTTCCCAGGCTAACAATTCTAAGACCTCATTATCACTGTAGTTAGTGAGAGAGCCAGCCCGGTATTGTAGCAATGGAAAGAAGAGGGAAGAGACAGAGATTAAGCAGAGTGATAAGGAATGCAACACAGATACAATTCCAAAGCAAGATCTTCCTCTGGGGGTAGATCACGAAAGTGCATTATTCCTTGAATCATCCATGATCTGTTGTGATCTAGGGTCAAGGCTGGATCCCAACCATCATTGTTTATCTTCAAAACTTAGTATCACTGGGGAACATCAATTGTAGTGTTCCAGAAAGCAGGTTGTTGTCCAGGAGTTCTTACTGTGCCAGAGGCTTCACCTACAAGTAAAGGCCTGAAGAACGGGATAAATGGCAATTACTCAGTTCTCTCCCTCTTGAAGCAACAATATTAGCTGTTTTCACTTTCTCTTGACGAACCCAGTGGTTAGCAATAATTGGAGGTAAGAGGCAGATAAATCAGATGGTTTCTTGGACCTCAGACCTTCACAATCTTTTAACTATGATATTTTAGGCCAAGGAGAAAGCAGCTGAGTTTCTTTTTGGGGTGGAGGGATGAGGTTCTCTCGTCATGTTGGTGGTGTGATGATCCAGCGATGAACCTTCCTGTTCTACTTGCTTTTACTCTCTGGCTTTTATTGGGCAGCAGGGAAAATGCCAGCCCAATGTATAACATACATATTATAATGCTTCCATCAGTATAAACAGCAAGGGAAATCTGATAGCAATTACAAAAGAAATCCACCAAAGTTGTCTTGTTCTGTCTGAATATATTTGTTTAAACGCTGGGACTGATAAGATAGTCCCTGTACTGCATCAACTCAGGCACAATGTGCACCAGTGCACAGATGAGCTGACCTTGCCAATAATATAAGGTCAGCTCATTTGAATAAATTTCTAGCTGGGAGGAGTAACTGAGGTGAATTAAAATACAGCTATGATGGGAACTGAGTTATACATTTGCCTTTCACCTCTGGGAGCTGGGTTCAAATCCAGCCTAGACTGATAGGATGAAAGTCTCTTGTGTGTCTGCTGACAGTAAAGCTCCTATGTGAAATAAGTTTGGGCAGTCTCAATCCACTTTCTAATCGGCATGGTGCCTACAGCAGAAAACTGTTCCTAATTGGCCCTCTCACTCAGTTAGGCCACAGGGCAGTAGGTGTGGGAAATGGAAAAGAAAAAGCCAAACTGATACGCTGGAGAATGTTGCTGTGATCGAATCTGGGAATCTTTACACAGCACTTGACTCGTCCATAACTAACCCGCGAATGCATAAAACAGACAATAAAGACAATTTTTTAAAATAATGAAAAGATTGAAATGGCAAAATTGGAAGAACCTTGGTGTAAGACTAGACATAATTTGAGTATATACATCAGAAGAGAGCATTACAGTTCATCCAGCTCAGATTCTCATTCAGTGATGCTTTACCCAGCTGAAAACTTATTCAGTCACCTTTTTAATCAGATGGCATTTAGGTTTCTGCATTACAGAGAATATGTTAAAATGTTTTGCTACAAATTGGTACAAATCAATCTTTCCTCAATATTCTTTCTGCTGATTCTAGTTTTGTGCTATTCTTCGACAAAACGGAAAACAAAACTATTGTTGAACCGTGGTAATATGAAGAACTAAAAATCACATCGCATAGATGGAAATCAGGAAAAAAAGACAAGAAAATGACGGGAAAGTGTAGTCAGAACGCAATGTGAGAAGGATAACAAGAAGCAAGAGAGTGAAATTAGCCAGAATAAGCTGGCAAAATACATTGCCTGCTGTGTCACTCAGGCGATCCCTGTACCATGTACTCATTGCAGTTTTCTACAAATGCAATAGCCATCAACCTACATAAGATCACTGGACCAAAGTGAAATGAATTGGAAAAAGATTCTTCAACTTAAGACTTTTATAGAAAGTAAAATACTTATATTGCGGACTTTTATTACTTATGACAGTTCTGTTTTTTAATGAAGAGCACTACTCAGAGCTCTGGGTCTCATTAGGTAATATGAGCTGATACAGAGAGACGAGTCCTCATTTACAAGCTGATCGCATCAGACTGCAGACTTTATTTGACAAGATTACAGTTTTATTCCAAAACAAAAGCCATGCTTTGGTTTGATCAGTTTTACTTTCAAAAGATTAAAATTAGAATTTTACAGGCATTCGAAGGCTCAGTTAATACATGCACCATCAACATTGGGACTGAGCTTCACAAATCAGAGGGATTTCGATGTTGAGTTTGTTGATCTCTGAGGTAAGATTCAGAGATGCTATAAGAAGAGGAAAAAATAAAGTGCTGAAATGTTACTTCTGTTTCTCAGCAGTATTTCAGTTTTCACAAAGGTGTTGTCTTTGCGCACAATGGTTTCCTTGGAAGAGGAAAATTCCACTAAGGATCGCTCTCTTTATCAATATCCAACAATATCTGCTGTAAGGTGCTCATGTGGGGCTATTGTATCCAGGTTCATTGTGCTATCTCTTTATATGAAATAGCCTGCAAACAATCATTGTCAAAACTCACATGTGAAGACCAGCCACTCAAATGAAGCTCTGGAGAAGAGCCAGGCTGTGGAATTAGATTCCAACATTAGTAAGAACTTCAAAGGAAGTAAAGGAAAATCTTCTACGTTAGTAGAAACACTAATTAGAAAATATAGGTTGCAAGAAAATAACTAAACTTGTAATGCACTACTCTTCAGGGTAATAGAACTTTTGAAAAAGATATACAAGCTATTGCAGAAGGTGAAATCACTGAAAAGACTGGATTTGCACTAAAGCAGTTGTCACAATAAGTATTGAAGTATTAAATGCACTCTGTTAACAGTATGTTATTGTCAAGTAACACGCAAATCTAAGGGTACAAAGCAACAGACTGCATGCAAGGATCTTTTATCACGCACCATTTGAATGTATATCTGTGAAGGTTGCCATGGTGACAATCATGACATCATTTGGTTTTCTGCTACATTGCTTAACAAAATATAATCCAAAGAAACTACTGACTCTAACTGACACAGAAGCAATGTATTAGTTTAACAGAAGAGACAGATAACACTACTGTTGTCACAAAGACGTCTGCATGGTCCAGAAACTGCCGCTGGCTGCTTGATGATGTCATTAAAGATACAGCCAGTGCAAGAACCTAAGGCGTAATGGAGCCAATGGCTATATGGGATGAGAAAATATTAAGTGATCAGATTAACTGGGTTAACTTTGCACATGACAACTCAAAGGTTCATTACTCCTGTAGGCAGCCAATCCACCTCTGTTTTGTTTCACTTAAAGTTAGTAATTAAACACCTCCCTCAAAAGACATCTTTGAAAGACATGAAGAGCAACACACATCATTTAGAAACAAATTAGAAAATTTACCCAAATAAATTAATTAAAATAATATTTATGATTGAATGAATTGTGGAGTACTGAAATTAGCTCATAAGGTATGAATTAGACATTTACACCAAAGTTCTCAGTGGCTATCACAAAACTGTCGTTGTATGTCATTCACTATGAGAAGGCAACACTTCATATTTCCAAATGGGGCCAAACTCTTATATAGGCACAGAATGTTATCAAAATACACTGAGAGTGCATTGCTAAATCTCAAATTGAATATTGCCAGGACCAGACAATCAGTTACGTTAGAAACTGGAAACACTGTGTGGGTGAAATGTCTCAATCATATCTTGTTCAATGACATTTCCATTCCATCATGACTAGAAACCCTTAGGCTGTTAGCAATCGAGCTAACTTAAATACACTTAGGCTGTTTTCATGTTTTTTTCAAGGTACCTGATGGTCTCTTATTTTGTTGCTGTCAGATTTATAAGGAGGAGGATTTTCATGCCTGTACTCCAGCAGATGGCCAGCAGGTGATTTGAAACATTACATTTCCTGTTTTACTGCATTCTTTTCCAGTGATCATCTTTTGATCTGAAAATATTAGATCCTACTTTCACTGTTTTTGTGGTGAGAGATCTAGCACAATTGGGAACTGAGCACAGTATCTAAGCTTCTACCCAATTCCATGCACTATCGATGGAATGCTTCATTGCCAAAGATGCCAGCTTTCCAAAGAAGATGTCAAACTGAGGCTCTGTCTATCTGTGGCTTTATTTGAATAAGAGCACCAAGTTCAGTAAGCTATCCACAAGAATTACTTTATTCAGGAACACAAACAAAAACAAATATATAGATGTATTTAAGGGTTTGCTAAATAAGCAAATGAGAGAAAAGAAAAGATTAAATGGCTAAGGGCAGAGATTAAAATATTTTTCAAGGTCTCATCTTGAGTTTTTGCAGGCTGCTGTTTTATTCTCACTCTTAGGTAATGCAAATTAAATATTTATGCTGACATATCAGATATTTAGACTCACAGAAGCAGGATTAGAGTAATTAATAAACATCTTCAATAATTATCAAGTTGCTATTAACCAGAAAGCCACAACTTAGAAGGAAAGCATTAATTTCCTTGAGACTACAGTGTTCAAATTGATACAAGATCACAGGCATAAGTTAATATGTTTTTGTTTCAAAATAACTGGCATGCACTTCTGCAGAAAACTCGCCATCACCCTATACAACAGTTCCAGAGACTGATGGGGTCATAAGTCATGTTTTTCTTCATCCATTCATGGATATGGTTATGACTGGCTCAGCCAACATTTATTGCTCATCCTAATTGCCCTGAACTGAGTGGATTGCTCCGCCATTTTAGAGAGCAGCTAAAAGTCAACCATATTGCTGTGGTTCTGGAGTCAGATGTAAGCCAGACCAGAAGGCCAACAGATTTCATTAAAGACATTAGTGAACCAGATGAATCCTTACAATACTCAAAAGTGGTTATATGCCTGTTACTAGATTTCTACTGAATGGTGGGATTCAAATCCATGTCCACAGAACATTAGATGGGATTCATGATTATTAGCCCATTGACACTACCACTATGTCACTACCTCCCATCACACAGGTATAATGCTGGTATATTTTAACCAGGCAGTTAATACCTTATTAACTCAGATCAAACTCAGAGACAGAAATGTAACAATTGACACAGTGTTCAGTGCAGGAGGATCCACAATATTTTTCTCTAGGAACTCCTACTTATCCAAGTAGAAAGTGAGGACTGCAGATGCTGGAGACCAGAGTTGAAAAATGTGATGCTGGAAAAACACAGCCTGGCCTGCTGTGTTTTTCCAGCATCACATTTTTCAACTCCTATTTATCCAGCCTTGCATTACAGATGTTCATTTGCAAGGAATTAATTTTCTAGCGATTTAGAATTTCTAGCTGGGTATTCCATTATTGACAGATTTAAAACTGTCTTTTTTTCTTTACAGCTGCTCTTCCCCATGTCCATCCACCCACCCCATACCTCCCAACCTGCTCCTCCCTTACAGCTCCTTTGCTAAGCGATTTATCTAGAAGTGCCTTCACTAGACAGACTTTCCTTGCAGCCTCCTTCAACTCGTGAATCTGTCTTACAACCTTCCTTTTCGTGGCACACCTCGCTTGCAGCCTCCTTCTCCCCCACATTCCGTTGTAGCCCGCTTCTCCCCCTCTGCATGCCTTGTTCTCCCCTTATCCCCCTTGCAATCTCCATTCCATTTCCAACGTTCCTTGTTGCATCCTTCAATCCCCTTTCTCGCTTATCACCTCTCCAAATACTCTTGCAACCCTCTTTCCTGGGTAGATGTCCCAGCCCTGGATGTGGCAATGAAAGGATGCAGTGAAAGGCCCATTTGGCCAAGGTAAAAGTTTGCACCAGCAAAAGGTTCCTTGTCTTGGCCTCAGCAAAAGGTGCCGGGGCTTCCCCATCCAGACCATGGCAAAAGGTAGTACCTGACTTACCATTCCAGACACAGTCCCTGACACCTCCTTCATCACTAGCACTCGGGTTCACAAGTGAATTTATCAGCAGCACCCAAAAGAGAAAATGCTGGAAAATCTCAGCAGGTCTGGCAGCATCTGTAAGGAGAGAAAAGAGCTGACGTTTCAAGTCTAACTGACCCTTTGTCAAAGCTGGCCAGCTTTTTCCAGCTTTTTCTCTTTTGGTTTCAGATTCCAGCATCCGCAGTAATTTGCTTTTATCAGCAGCACTTATGGTAAAGAACTAACCTGTAAGCAAATGAGCAGCTCTTCACTATTTCTTTTCATTCTACTTATGAGAGCAAATTTTCACCATGGAGTGGGATGGATTCACCTGCCACCTTTGAGTTTGTTGAGTAAAGGCTAAGGGATTACAAGAAGAATTAGAGAATTTTCCTCTGTACAAGAAATAGTATTTGTGTTGAGTGTTTCGTTACTTTGTAATACATTATAGATTAAATGATCATTCATGGACTGAGTTCAGACCCAGGCAACAGAGTGCATGAACGTAGAATGTAGGAGTGCATTGGGTTAATCAAGCACATAGGTAACAAAGACATGGATGAGACAGTCGATGTATTGAGACAGGAATAGAGTAAGATGATATTGTGGAGATGGAAAATTAGTCACGAGGTGGACATGAAGTTAGAAGTTCATCTCAGGATCAAGTATGGCACCAGAATTGTAAACTTTCTGGTTCAGCTTCAGATGGCTGCTGGGCAACGGGGCGGTCTTAGCAGCTAGCAAACAGAGTTTGCAGCGTAGACTGAACAAAATGGTTTTGGTCTTCCCAATATATATATTTGGAGGAAATGTTTGCTCATCCAATGCTGAACATCAGAAAAAGAGTCTGAAAATTTAGATGGAGTGAAGGAGCCAAAAGTTTTGGTGGTGAGGTACAGCATGTTGTCATCAATTATCACATGGATACCAATACTGCATTTTTGAAAGATATCACCAAGAAGTACTGAGGGTGAGACATGGGAAGAAGCCAGTAAAAAATCCTGGAGGCACCTTTGGGCAGGAAGAGTAGCCACAACAAATGATTCTCTGATGAGGGAAGTAGGTTTAATCTGGGGCAGAATAAAATCAAACAAAAGATGATCGACGTTTAGCAGAAATAAAGTGTAGTGTAACATGATAATGGTCGCAAGTAGCTGCAAACTTAGTGCTTTGCTGCTTATTGGAAAACTCAGCTCATACGATCAAGTCAAGGTGATGTGTGGTTTGGAGAGCAATTTGTAAAATGTGAAGATTGTAATAGCATAGACAGGGTGGGGGTAGGTAGTTGTTGACTTGTTAGCTGGTTAAATAGCTTTTTTCTTAAATGTGCAGGTAATATTATTAACACATTTCTAATTCATTCATTGTGACTGCGCTGGATGTAAAATAAATAGCCAGTCTATCCCATCTTCCAGCTGCTGGTCTATAATCCTGCAGGTAAAGGAAGTTCAAGGGGCGGCACGGAAGCTCAGTGATTAGCACTGCTGTCTCACAGCACCAGGGACCCGGGTTTGATTCCAGCTTCAGGCAATTGTGCAAACTCCACACAGGCATTCTCCCGGTGTCTGCATGGGTTTCATGCCAAAATCCATTGATGTGCAGGTTTGGTGAAGTGGCCATGCTAAGTTGCACAGGGTGTTCGGAAATGTGTAGGTTAGATGCATTAGTCAGCGGAAATGTAAAATAATAAAGTAGGGGAATGGATCTGGGTGGGATACTCTTCAGAAGGTCAGTGTGGACTTGTCGGGCCTAATGGCCTGTTTCCACATATCCTACAAAACTGTCCACTTGTCCAAGATCTGCACAGTTCCACCAATCATACTTGTACTAGTGGGATGTGAGAGGGAGCATATGTTATTGTCCAGGTTTAATTATAGTGCAACCAAATTTCCAGGTACTTTGGCTCTGGTGCCTATACAAATGCAACCTGAAACTTGCAGACTCCTGGCAGTGAAATAAAGCCACTGTATGACTTACTGCTGCAGATGGCCTTCTGGTTATTCATGCTTGGGGAGAAGGAAGCAGAAAGGAACGTTCAGACCTTGTCCTGAACAACTTAATTTATTTACAGTAACAGTTTGCTAGACATTTGACTAGTAGTTTCCATCATTAGTATGAAGTTTCATTTTTGCTTCCCTCATATTTTATACTAGTCCACTGTAATCTTAAGTTTTGATCAAGACTTCTTTAGCTTTATGTTTTTACATGGGCTATACATATTGCCAGCTTGGCCACAGTTTTTGCTGCTGCCTGATTGTCCTGGAGAAGTGATGGTGAGTCGCCTTCTTGAACTTAAGTCCTTGGATTACAGAGACAGTGCTGTTAATTGGGGAGTTCCAAAAGTTTGACCTGGTCACAGTGAAGGTACTGCAGTATAGTTGGAGAGTGACTTGTTGGTTTTATTCCTATTGCAAATCAATTATGCTGGCTGAATGTCCATACCTTCATTTGTTTTCCCAGGAACTCGCAAACAATTTTACCTCAGTTAAATGGATGTAACATCAGTCGTATTTTAGGTACAATTTGCTGATATCAGTCCTCTAGACAACTCAGGGTTCAAATTTCATTGTAATTACTTTGTAAATAAGAACTCAAAGATGCTGGAACACATTGAGCATTGGTTAAATATTCCCATGTTAAAAACAGAAAAGTCAGTCATCTGCAGTGTAATAGGACTGTTTTATTTCAAATATGTACTTTACACAAAAAAATCTTTATATACGTTCAGAGTCACTGAAGCAGTTCGGTTCTGTACAGAAGAATATGAAGAAACAAACGTTGGAGTATGATCAAAGTTTGTGGGAAGATTTGTAGCTCGGGTGCTCGTTGTTGTGGTTCTGTTCGCCGAGTTGGAGTATGACTCTATCCAACAAACAAATGAAAGGCATTTCTTACTTGTACAAGGCTATGTTTGCATATACTTGAGTCATCCAAAGAATCCGATAACTGAACGAATACCCATTTAACTTTGGCAGAAAGACCTCAGCAATACCCTTTCCCCACTGCACCTTAGCAGCAGCTGCCCTGAGCTTTAATTTGAACTGGTTGCAGGTACTCATGTGCTTGTGCACTGACAGCACATCCAAGCAGAAAACAATGATATCATCCATGTACAGGGACCTGCTGGCATCTACTGCCTGGAATAGTAACCCCTCTCAGACTTGTATCCTTCCTGATGGATTTGGCAAAAGGATCTATACGACACACAAATAAGGCAGGTGGGCAGACCTGATCAGGAAGCTTTCTGATTCCCACCCGATGTTAGTATAGAGCAGTTGAACCCAATTGCAGATTCCCCACCCAAAGCCCATTTTGAAGAGCATATATCACATCCTGTGTGCAATATCCTGTCAAAAGCCTTCTCCTAGTCCAGGCTGATGAGGCAGCCCTCCTTGCCTCTGTCCTGCACATAGGTGATTGTATCTATGAGGAGCACAAGGCTGTCAGAGATCATCCTGCCCGGTACACCACAGGTTTGGTTGAGGCGAATCACTAATCCTACAGCAGACATGACCCAGTTGGCAATTACCTTAGATAGGATTTTGTAGTCTGCTTGCAGCAGTGAAAGTAGTCACCGATTTCTAATTTCCTCAGTCTCCCCCTTCCACTTGTAGATGACGCCAATGATACCTTTCCTCATGGATTCACACAAGCTACCTGCCAGAAGCATACTGTTGTAGACTTCCAGCAGGTCCTGGCCAATCATGTTCCACAGAGCTTAATATAACTTGGCCAGTAAACCTTCGCTTTGAGCGTTTTATTCTTTTCTAAGAACTTGAGGCCTTGGTCAGCTCATCCAAGAGATAATGGCTGGTCCAGCCTCACCTGAGTGCTGTCGTCTAAGACCTCCATGATAGAGAATGACTGGGAGACCCTGCCGTTTGTGGGTTTTGTGTCATAGAGTCTGGCATAAATGGATTTGCTCATCCTCAGGATGTCAGACCGAGATTATGTCACCGAGCCATCATCTTCCTTCAGACTGCTGAGACCCTGTGCACCTTCTGCAAGAAGAAACACAAGTACATCTTAACCTGCACCATGGTATAGACCCTGGACCAGAAGGTTATCTTGGAGGCCTCTGTGGCAAAGATGGAAGCTTACTGGCTCTTCACCTCTTGGAAATCCTCATTGTCTGCAGCAGGATTAAGTTCTGCATGTTCTTCTGGAGTTTGGACAGTTTGCCCCATCTCTCTCTCACCTCTTGAACACCTTTGAGGATCAAGAACCTCTCGATATTCCCCTTGACTGTTTCCCACCAACCCGCTGGAGACTCAAAGAGGAGTTTCATGGTTCTCCAACCTGTGTAATTCCTTTTGAGTTCCTCAATGTGACAGTCAGCCAGCAGGAGGCAGTGGTCATAGAAGAATATCAGTTTGACATCGGTGGATCTGACTGAGAATGTGCAGGACACAAACAGGAAATTTATCCTTCAGCGGATAGACCCATCTGGCCATGGCCAGGTGTATCTATGCTACTCATCGTCTGCAGGATGCTGAAGACATTGTGCAGCTTGGTGACTTTATCAATTCCTATCAGGAATCTGGACGTGGCGTCTGTTTACTGTCGGTTCCTCTGGATCATCCATCTGCATCGATGATGCAGTTGAAGTCTCCGGCCAGAATGACCAGTGGGAGCTACTGCAGGACAGCCAGCCCCTCACTCTGTACCACTGGGTGTACACTTTAATCAGAGTCAATGGAGCATTTCTGTACATAACGTCTGCTACTAGGAGGTGTCCACCACCAACCTCCTGAACTTTGGAGATGGTGAAGTATCATCAATTTTCTTGAATGGCCCCAAAGGTGTAGTTCAATGTGACAGACATAAAGACCTAAATGCCCCAGGTTTGATTTTCAGGTTGCAGTGTGATCTTCGCTCACCAAATAAAATATTTGTCCTCAGGATCTGGCTGTGGAGAACAAATAGGGACAGGGATGAAACAATTGACTGATTCCAGTCATACCTCACTTCCAACTTACTGTTTATTGCACAAAAATGAATGCTTGGCACTCATCCACAAACTCCATCAACAAACACATAGACCTGGACCCAATATACCGGCCACTACAGCGGACAGCTGAAACTGACAACCGGAAGCGGCAGGGACAGGCCACTATAAATGCCGGAGGAAACACTGCAGAAGCACTTCACAGGAGGCTCCCAAGCACTGAGGATGTCACCTAGACAGGGGACGAAACGTTTGCAACAAAAACTTCCAGCTCGGCGAACAGAACCACAGCAACGAGCACCCAAGCTACAAATCTTCTCACAAACTTAGTTTGAGAACTCTCCAATTGTTCCTGAAGACCACTCCACCATCCATTGTATGACCTCTCCTGTAACTACACTCATTTTCATAAAATAAAAAAAGTTGTTGTTTTGGGTGCCTCGATTGGTCTTAGCTGTGACTGTCTTTTCTGAAGTATATGGACCATTCTTTCTCGCAGTCCTGCTCAGCATCATGGTAAGATGAATCCTCACCTCACCTCAAACCTCATCATGGTGCCAGATCCAACTGGTTGATTTGCTGCCAGCATCCTCTTTTCTTGTAGGGATCTACACAGTCTGTTCGCATGAGGAAGGAAGAGGAAAACCATATGGCAACCTAATGAGAAAGGTCTCTTATCTTTGGCAAAATGTAGCTTATTGCATGTCAACGTGAAAGTACTGAACACATTGCTGTGATTGACATTGTTTACTGAAACTATGAAGAAGACCTTGGTGATCAAAAGTTGTTCCCCTCTGCTTCCTTTATTGCTGGAACAGCACAGCAGGTCAGACAGCATCCAGGGAACAGGAGATTCGACGTTTCGGGACGTTTCAGGATTCCTGAAGAAGGGCCTGTGCCCGAAACGTCGAATCTCCTGTTCCCTGGATGCTGCCTGACCTGCTGTGCTGTTCCAGCAATAAAGTTTCAACTTTGATCTCCAGCATCTGCAGACCTCACTTTCTCCCCTCTGCTTCCTCCCAGGCACATGTGACATTATATTGGGCAGTGCTTAATGCAGTCCTCAGGATTTACCCCTTACCTGCCTTGCACAATATCTCCGCACAAGTCTTTGCCCTTTTGTTAACACCATAGCTTGGTGGATTTAATTCAATGTACCTCCTCTTCCCCTAAGATTCTGAATTCACAACTTCAGGCAGTCTGGAGGTTTCAATATTCTCCCCAACACATTCTCCGGATTGAATTGTTGATTTTGATTCTGTTCTTGACAGTGTGAGGTCTCCAGACTCCTTTAAATGGAGGACTTTTTTTTTGCATTTCCTTTCTTCTGAAACAGGGAATTGCTGCATTAAATTATCTGGACATCATTTAGTCTCATTAATTCTCTTTGGCGAGAATGACTGTCCTGTTAAAACAGGTATTTTCTTTTTTACAGTTACGGGATGTCAGTACCAGGTCATTTCTTCCTGACCATGGGGTATTGATTATTGCATTTCATTGGTGGCTTCGGTGGAGCTGCATGCATTACACTCCCAACCTACATTTCCTCCAATTTTTCCAGCATGTGAGAATCTACTGAATGGCTGCACAACTACATAACTTAAAGGGAACATTGTTCTCAAGTGTGTAAGCAGATTTTTATTAATGATCTCCTAGAAGATCTATTTTGAGGTGTGTAGAATCCTTATTTCAACGTGTTCATTTGGAAGCTTTCATTCACCCAAAGTGATTGCATTTCGGGTGAAATCAATATGTTCACTTCCTCAGTTGAACTACTTGAGGATTGCTTCTTGTTATTATCACTGATACTGATGTTACATAGAACACAGAACATAGAACATTACAGCGCAGTACAGGCCCTTCGGCCCTCAATGTTGCGCTGACCTGTCATACCAATCTGAAGCCCATCTAACCTACACTATTCCATGTACGTCCATATGCTTGTCCAATGACGATATAAATGTACTTAAAGTTGGCGAATCTACTACCAAATGCAGGCAAAGCATTCCATACCCTTACTACTCTCTGAGTAAAGAAACTACCTCTGACATCTGTCCTATATCTATTACCCCTCAATTTAAAGCTCAGCCCCCTCTTGGAAAAAGGCTCTCCCTGTCCACCCTATCTAACCCTCTGATTATCTTATATGTCTCTATTAAGTCACCTCTCAACCTTCTTCTTTCTAACAAAAACAGCCTCAAGTCCCTCAGCCTTTCCTCGTAAGACCTTCCCTCCATACCAGGCAACATCCTAGCAAATCTCCTCTGCACCCTTTCCAAAGCTTCCACATCCTTCTTATAATGCGGTGACCAGAACTATACACAATACTCCAAGTGCGGCCGCACTAGAGTTTTGTACAGCTGTAGCATAACCTCATGGTTCCGGAATTTGATCCCTCTATTAATAAAAGCTAAAACACTGTATGCCTTCTTAACAACCCAGTCAACCTGTGTGGCAACTTTCAAGGATCTGTGTACCTGAACACCGAGATCTCTCTGTTCATCTACACTACCAAGAATCTTACCACTAGCCCAGTACTTTGCATTCTGGTTACTCTGACCAAAATGAATCACCTCACACTTGTCTGCATTAAACTCCATTTGTCACCTCTCAGCCCAGCTCTGCATCCTATCTACGTCTCTCTGTAACCTACAACATCCTTCATCACTATCCACAACTCCACCGACCTTAGTGTCATCTGCAAATTTACTAACTCACCCTTTTACGCCCTCATCCAGGTCGTTTATAAAAATAGCGAACAGCAGTGGACCCAACACCGACCCTTGCGGTACACCACTGGTAACTGGACTCCAGGATTTCCCATCAACCACCACCCTCTGTCTTCTTTCAGCAAGCCAATTACTGATCCAAACTGCTATATCTCCCACAATCCCACTCCTCCGCATTTTGTACAATAGCCTACTGTGGGGAACCTTATCAAACGCCTTGCTGAAATCCATATATACACCACATCAACCGGTTTACTCTCATCTACCTGTTTGGTCACCTTCTCAAAGAACTCAGTAAGGTTTGTGAGGCACAACCTACCCTTCACAAAACCGTGCTGACTATTCCTAATCAAATTATTCTTTTCTAGATTATTATAAATCCTATCTCTTGTAATCTTTTCCAACACTTTACCAACAACTGAAGTAAGGCTCACTGGTCTATAATTACCAGGATTGTCTCTACTCCCCTTCTTGAACAGGGGAACCACATTCTAGGAAGATACAGAAATACATTATTCTGCTTCAACTTACATCTTTTCAGAACTTTAGATCATAACCTCCATCCCCTTTTTTGTTTTGTTTATCTTTGCTTTAATTTGCTTAACTTATTTTCTTCATATTGCGATGACTTGCTTTCAGAGGACAGCTGTTCAAGGTTTTGCCTTATCTGGCCACATTGTTTCTTTCTTTCTTTGTTCTTTTATTGTCATTGGCCTTGGACCATGTCATTTTATCTCTCCTGCTGTCAACCCTATCACAGACCTTTCCTTTTGTTCTTATTCCAGCGCTCCCCCTTAATCGGAATCTATTACATTTCACACTCTTGCAAGTTCTTATAAAAAGTCACAGATCTGAAGGGTTAACTCTGATTCTCTCTCTCCAGATGTTGCCAAATCTGCTATTCCCCACATTTTTGTTCTCCTTTCAGATTTTCAAAATCCCCAGTACATTGATGATGTGATGTTCCACAGTCAAGTAGTTCACTCATATACAGGCGTAATGTGTGAGTTAAACCTCCCTACCCTATAATTTTGTGGCATAGACCATCATGCTCCTTGAGATCACTGAATGCCAAAACTTTTCTTTTCATCCAACATTCCATTAACTCCTGTTGCATTTCTTATCTGTACTGACACAGTCTCAGACCACATTTGACGCACAGTTACGTGACAGTGTATTGAAGAGCTGCCAGCATGTATGAAATAAGACCCAAAGTAGGAATCAGCATTCTTAGCAGAGAATAGGAGAAAATTTTAGTAAACCCATTTTGGTTCCAAAATTGCAACTGAAGTTGCTAACCCTTCTACAAAACCAAGTTCAATTTTAAATATATATGGACTGGAAGGGTCAAAAACAGACATTTCTGGAAAAACTCTGCAGGTCTGGCAGCATCTGGGAAGAGAAAACAAGGTAAAGTTTTTGGGTCCAGTGACCCTTCTTCAGAACACTTGCTGATAGACTGAAAGGATTTTTGCCTTATGGAACCATTTTCCTGTTGTTTCCAAAGACTCCTCAACCAGCATCTTTGTCAGTTGAACATGCTAACTAATTCTCAATATAAAATGACCTCTCCCACCACTATCTCAATGCTGCTGACAATAAAATTACTGGAATGAAAGAATTAATTCTGAAGAGGCATAATCTCAGGGGCAGTCTTTACACTGATCCTCCATGGGTCAGGTTCATTTTTCTCCTTTATTTTTTGTTTTTGTTTTATAGAACACACTATCCACTGGCAATTCCTGTTAACAAAAAACGTAATCCACAAATGGTATTTTGTTTTGCATTACCTGAAGGAAAGCACTTTAAACAACTTACAAGGCTGGATTAGTTAGCCTTCTGAATGAAGAACACGCATATCAGTGGTTGCTTATTCAGAGGTCTACATCTTATACATGTGGGATTGAATTTGAAATGCATTGCCCCTAGCTGCAAACTGTACCTATTATGAAGCTTAAGATGGTCACCCTGCAAGTCAGTATTCAATATTGTGTGGATGGAGGACAGAATGATAGTATACACAAGATCCGGACAGCAGAACCAGAATTGGGCTCCATTTTTGCTTGTATGTTGGTCATTGGCTTACATGCTATTCAATTAAAATTTAAGGGTCTAATGGCAGGCGTGTCGGTCACATATAATTACATGTTGGGGACAGGTGTTCATTGGTCGATCGTGGTCTCGGACATTTGGAAGGGCTATTAAAGAGCCTGCTGGAAAACAGGGGACTCTACATCACAGCCACAAGTTTTCTGTCCACTTTCAGGCTATTAGTACTTTGTTACATTTTTTGTTGCATCCTTCAACCACATGCCCCCCCAAAATTCTTCCAGATCAGTTCCCCTTTAGGTATTCTTTCAGGGATCTCTATTCCACCATCATGTTCAATCCCCTGGCAAATGAACCATGGAGATGTCTCAAGCTATCAGCCTGTTCAGTGATTCCTTCCTGCAGATTCACCTTTCAGGAGATGGTTCTTCTTTTCCAGAGAAGGCAACAGTGGACTTTCCCACTTGACCAAGGGGCCAGGATTGAGATCATGGAGGAGGTGAATCAATGTGGGGTCCTCTAAATAACTTGAATCCAGTGCAGGAAAAGAGTTGATAGTCTTATACCATCCACCAGGTAGCTGGCTTAATCTGAAGAGTTTCCTTGAACAGCTACCAACCAATGGACACTGACCATTGTCAATTATCATTTCACTGAGATTATGGCCTGTTTTGTAGGCAGCGTCAATTTCTAACACATTGCTTTTACTACACTGAATTCTGTGAACTCAATTTATACCGTACTCGAGTTCTGGTTTAATTTCCTCAGTTGTTTGCACTTGTTTAACTGTTTCTAGGTGAGTTGCACAAGGTCAAAGGGTACAAATAGTGCTAAGAATATACTCTGTTATTAGAATCTGATCTGAAAACTACTGGTGTCAGTTGATAATTGAGTATATTCTTAGCACTATGAATGAAGCAACAAATTATTAATGAAAAAGCACCTTTAATTAGAATTTCTCAAATATTTTCAAGTTGACCATTTTGCAGCTGTAGTGGACTGATGCAGCAATATGTAGATTAAAAAAAGGCTGCCAATTGCACCTTTCAGGACACTGGGAAAAATTAGAAGAACTTTTCATCCTCCATATAACACTGATCCTCATACAGACGTTTTTTAAAAAGTTGCTCTTGCTCTTGTGAAATCTGAAGTTTGTTTTTCATTTAACAAATAAAAGCCAATGTATACCACTTTCAGTTATGTCATAGGTTGAGCTGTGATTGGATCATTAAAATTACCTCAGTATTTGATTGAGAAAGATTCTGAACAAATGGATAACTGAAGTGCTTGGTTTTGTTGCTAACACAAAGCACCTTAAAAAGACACAGTCACCTCATAAAGAGTTACACAAAGGGTTAGCTACTTTACAAAGATTGCTCCTGAAGGACTATTCAATAGCTTGAAATGTGAAGCAACTGTGCCATCATATTCCCAATTGTGTCTAGTACAAGAATTTTGTTCTATTTGAGTATAAAACATGAAATAGAATTTAAAAATATACTCAAAATTTCATGACAAAGAGGTATAAAATCTCTTGTTGCATACAATGCTGCAGTGACTAACTTGGCAGTGTAGAGTTTTCAAAACAAGCTGTACCTGAATAAAGAAATAGCTTATATACAGCCCCTCAGAATGGCCCAGAATGTTTCCAAGCCAATGAAATATTTTTGAATTGTTGCCATGTAGAATAATGAGGCAGTCACATTGTACAGGGCAAGACACCACACGCAGCAATACAGTGAAGAGCAGATAATCTATTCTCAGGGATGCTGGTTAAGGGATAATTGTGGCCAGGAATATCAGAAGTAAGTAGGGAGCTTTTTGTTTTCTTTGAAACACAATAGTGTCAGATGCCTAAAGACGAGAGAAAGCTATTTGCTATATAAGATGGTACCTGTAAGGATGTAACACAGCCTCAGTGTTTCTACAGAGTATTAGTCAAGATTATATGGTCACTATATCTCTATATACCTCACAATCTCCTGGCCCAGAGGTGAGTGCATAATCTACCCTTCCCCCTTCAGTATTTTGCTGCTCCATTTTCACTTCAACTCTTCAAAGTAGTGATTGATGTCATTGGCCTGTACAAACTATAAAAATGGACTAGTCTTTCTTCCAAAAAAAAGATTTCTTCTCACCCTTAACCTACAACAAACGTCTCACCTCCCCAAACACACATCCTCTTCTCTCAGAGGTTTAAGAGTTTTTGGAACAAGACAGTGGTGGAGACAAGGGTCATTTAAAATATTTTAAGGCAGAGGTAGATCGACTCTTGACTAACAAGGGAGTCATCAAATATTGGTGGAGTTGGGCTGTAATTAAATAATCTTAAAAATAATGGAGCAAGGTCCTCCTAATTCCTATGTCCTTAAGCTTATAAGTAAGTTTCCACTGGTTGTTTTCTAATGAGCCTTGACCAGTTAAATCGTCATCTGCGTATAATGCTGAGGATAGATATTCAGAGAAAGATGTTAAAAAAGTATTTAACAAGGAAGGAATGCTCTCACAGTATAACAATAGAATATATTTTTGAGTGACAAGCTTTTGGCATATTATGCAATAGGAATTATTTTATACCTCCCACCTGATAATCTTTGAGTTTGTGATATATTTTCATTGCTGGTTGTAAAAGAAAATTGCTAATACTAATGTCCAATTGTTATAGTCTGTATTTTCATTGTAATGAGTATATTATATTTCAGTATTATATTTCATAAATCTGTTCTGCCCACTAATGTTGATGTGTACAGTTGAATTCTCTCAAGCTATCTACGTGAAAGATCAGACACATGCAAGAATTGCCAAAGCAAATGTAGCTTCAGCACAAGTTAAACATCTTGCTGGGAATAGAAAGGAGTAAGTCTGCTTGCCAAACTTACAATAAGAAAAATTCGGTTTTAACTGAAAACCTATTGAGCAATAGTTCTGCACACTCTGCTACAAACATGTGAAACTTGGACCATGCACCAACCTTATGTCAAGAAGTTCAACCACATTCAGGAGCTGCATTTGGAAGTTCCTGAACACCAGATGGCAAGACAAAATATCAGTCTCTACCTGACCTAACACACTAAGTTTCCATACCATACTGAGACAGTAACAATGAAGTTAATCTGGTCATGTAGCAGAATGCCTGACACTCACTTACCAAAGTAAATCCTATTTCAGGAGCTAAAATCTGGAGAGCACTCTCAAGGTGGCCAAAGGAAGCATTACAAGGATAATCTGTAGCTTCACCTGGGGCTTCCAATATTGATCTGAAATCCTGATCCCAGGATTGCTGCATCTCCCACAGCTGAATTAAACATGGTGTGGCTTCCTTCGAAAGCCCAGTGCATATCAGACACAGTGAGAAAACTCAAGGAGAGGAAATTCCAAAGCGACCCAACAAAAACATCAAAAACATAAACAGAAATTGCTGGAAAAGCTCAGCAGATCTGTCAGCATCTGTGGAGACATCAATCATGTGTAATATTCTGTCCTATTTGCAGCAGAACTTTTTATGTTTTGGTCAGCCTTACTTATGTACCTGTAAGACAAAGGAGCAGAACCAGATTATTCAGCTCATGGAATCAGCACCATTACTCAATGAGGTTATGGCTGCTCTAATAATTCTCAACTCCATCTTACTGTCTTTTCCCACTACCCCTAATTCCCTTAATGATTAAAGATCTGCCTATTCTACTCACTACAACCCTAGCAAACACCCATAAAATGAACTCGATCCTTGAAAGATGAACAAGGAAGTTACAAATAAATCTGAACTATCCTAATGGCCAGTCTTCATTGGGACATGGTAGACAAGCAGTAGTGTCAGAACAGGCACTCCCAGCAGGAAATTGCTATCTTGGAGGAGGAGAATGGAGCACAGAGATACCAGTATCAAGGGAGGGGTATCTTTGTGTTTCCCTCTTGTCCCAACAGGCTGAAAGAAAAGAATATTTTGTAAAATTCAGCATTCAGACAATCAGAGGTTTCCATTGAGTAGTGTACAAAGATCACGTCAGAGTAATACAACTTGGCTGAGGCATGGTCTAAGCAATACTATTGACTGTGTAGAGCCCGATGCTGGCCATATATTGAAGCTAGTTCATAAACAAGCTGAGCCAGTTCTGGACAGTCAGCTGATGACTTTTGTTCTACAACCTCAAATATATACATACCTATCATTTCATTTCACAGCATAAAGGGGATGCGAACACAACAGGGGCAGGAAATAGGCCATTCAGGTCTTCAACTGCTGAAAAATTTCTTAAGGTTTTAATATTTGTTTATTAATGAATGAATCACATGATTATTATGTGTAAACTGTTCCCCATCCCTATGATGTTACTTCTTGTGAAAATTATTTTGAAAATCCAATCGTATTTTCTGCAAATATGTGTGGGAGGAATCTTTTTTCTAAGTTCCTTAATAATCTGAGGCAGCAAGGTATCACAGATCATGAGAAACAGTTGGAAATTTATTCAAAATTGTTTCAAGGCGCAGGAAAATAGCTCTGAAACAAACAATAGACAGAACCTTGGGCACAGACTGCGTGTGGAGCACATGCTGTGCACAGGGATTCCAAATAACCTTATGATGTATGTTCTCTAAGTGAGAACCTAACTTTTTAATTTCATTCTCATCCATCAAAAATACACTGATTTCCCCCTAAATGTTACAGATAAACTGATAAATAGAGAAGGATGTCTGTTACAACCCAAAGATTTCAAATATAATCATGAATTTGGTTCTCCAGTGAGGATTCAACTTTGTCTTGACCCATCTTCGGTCAGTGCTAAGGTCTTTACGAGGGCTTGAACACCACTAGAAAGTTGTAAATGCTCCATGTTTACACAGTTGTGGATGCAAATGATTTCATGTGGGTTTCACATGGAATACAGCAGCGATAATTTGTTACATTGTGTTGCCTGCAATATTCTAAATAATCTCTTCGGTGGAAATACATCGTAACTGAAAAGATGGGAGAAAAACCCTGAAGTCATGCAAATAATGTTTAATAGACAAATTAGGGGCTCATTCATAAATTCATCACTTTATGTGAAATATGAGGATTATGGTTCACAAAAATAATCAGCACAATATAAAGTGATTGTACAATCCGTCCCTCGCTATATCCCTGAGACACTGGTCGGATATCCGATCACAACAAAGTGATGCAGTTTACAGCCCTAACAGGGACTAATGCCATACAAACGCCCCAGAGAGAGTATGCTGCTTCTAACACAGCCAGGGCTTTTACTAGGATTTAAGCTCCTTTTGACTTCCTTTCACATTCATGCCAAGGGTCAATGTGGCCCAAAAGATATCCTTCCCTTTTCTCGATTGTTTCTCAATTGCCAGTTCAACTGAGCATATGCAGCTGCTTTCAGGAGGAATAAAACAGATTTAAGGATACGAGCCAAATCATTCTTCATTGTCTCAAGGTGCAGGTGTCTTTTGCAGACTTATCGTCTCCCTCCCCCACCCGACAAGAAACATACTCTTCCTGCCTCTAATTATCCTGGAGGTCACAGCAGCCCTTCGGTCAGAATGAGTGATCAGAAATTTTCTATCAGCTAACCTCCTCATTCCTTACATCTGAATCAATTGTTGTACAAAGAAACATCATGTATGGATTTTAAAATAAAAAAGCAAAAGAAAAAGAAAGGCAACGGTCCCATTATTGCCTCTCCATGTTTACCCAGGACCAGAACAAGTCTTATTTTGGCATGCTCCTTGCAGAACAATAACTAGGTGCCCTTTACACGGCATGCATATATTCTGAGGTCCTGATAGCAATGAAAATAATTCCAACACTAGTTGTGTAACAAATTAGTCTTTTGTGTTTAAATCAGTTATAGTCACTGTTATCCTGCTCAAAAGTGGAAGTCACTTGAAAATCACACATTTCTGAAAAAGAAGCATGTTCAGGACACTGATGCAGGCCATTCAGCCCTTCAATCCTGTTTAACCATTTACTACTAATCTGTGCATAAACTATCTCTCTGCCCTGTTTCTATCATATTTCCCCAATAGAAAAGCTATTATTAATAACTAAACAGTTATCAGTATTTTATTATTGCATCTGGAGTACAGTACTTGTGCACACTAAACACTCTTCACATATTCAGTCTTTCAAGTCTTTCACATTGAAGGAATCAAGGCATAGCATCCCAAATATTTTATTGCTGCTTTCATTAATCTTTTAATTGGAGTGACCAAGCTCAGTAATACTACAATAATCCACTTAAAGTGCATTAGCAACTTTATTTCCTCACTTTGTGTCACTGAGGTTTGCATATCCAGCATAACAAATACAGTACCTGTACCCACCTTAAACAGCCCCATTTTAAGTTGTTGCACTTTAATGCCAGTCATTTACTTGGGCCCATATTTGCGATTGGTGTTGGGAATTTTGTTTCGTGCCAGGTCTGGGGTGGCATAGTGCAATCAGTGCCAATGTGGAATGGCCTCTTCAGCTCCCTGACCATCCCACTCACTGACCCTCCATCTCACAGTCTCTCCCATTCTCTGACCCTTCTGGGCAACCCTCCAGCTCATGGCATGTCCCATTCCCTGACATGTTATGATCAGTTAGGCATTTTCTTTTCATTTGTACCTGGGATGTGAGTAATGTATGGGAAGGCTTGCAATTTTTGCCAATCCCACATTTCCTTTGAGAAGATGGTAACTTGCGCCTTCTACAACTGCTGCAATCAGCAAGTGTAGTACAGCCACAATGCTGTGAGGAGTAAAGTTCCAGGTTTGGTCTTACAATTCCATGATGATATGTGTTTTGGATGGAAACTTGCAACTGGTGATTTTTCCATTTTCTGCTCTCCTTGGCCTTCTAGGTGGTGAGATTCTGGGTTTGGAAGTCGCCTTGACATTGTTGAATTAACAATAGCACTGGTTGCCAATATAGTAAAGTAAAAGTCGAAATGCGTAGCACTGGAAAAGCACAGCAAGTCAGGCAGCATCCAAGGAGCAGGCGAGTCGACGATTTGGGCATCAGCTTTTGCCCGAAACGTCGACTCTCCTGCTCCTCAGATGTTGCCTGACCTGCTGTACTTTTTCCAACGCCACACTTTTCAACTCTGACCCTGCAGTCCTCACTTTCTCCTTGTAACATAGTAAAGTAAACCCAGCACATAACTTTATAAAATGAAGGAACCTCTATTTCTACATTTCAAGGTTGCCTAAACATGCACCCTTACAATCAATTTAAACTTTTGAAGTGTGGTCACTTTCATCTTGTTGGCAAAAGCAACAATTTTGCACAGCAAGGATCCACAAATGGCTTAATGATCTGCTTTTCTGTTGCAGATCAAGCAAACAATCCTGGTCAGCCCACTCAAAATACTCTCCTCATCTTAATATAATACACAAGATCTTTCACATCCACCTGAGGGCAGGCAAGTTGACTAATCAATCGAAATTGTACTTGTGACCTTGGAATAAAAATCAAAAAGTAAATCTCAAAAATTTGGTGTATGCAAAACCTATCAGATACAGCTTTTTCCCAGCAGCCAAGGTGATGATTTGAGTTGTCAAACTGAAACTACCTAAAACACATAGACATTTTATGTTAATAAGAAAACAGTGTGTTAAAGTAACATAAGACTGATAATCATTTACATTTGATTTCAAAAATATAATCAGTTCCCAACTGTTTGAAGTAAATCTGCAGATCACCTGAGGGAATTATGTGGTGACAGTTTTCTGTGGATCTACAATGAGGTAATATAGCAAAACTAGATAATCCAAACCAACAGATAGCAGTTAAGAGTGCTCACTTCACACCCCTGTGGTTTCGAGATTCCCATACCGTCTAGCACTTAAATCCTCCAATCACATATGGATGTGTTTGGCCCATTTCCCAGCTGGAGCACTAGGCAGGGTGCCTTCTGGTAGAGTGAAGCAGTTTACCTCAGGGCAGAGGGAAGAAGAAAATTATGTGCAGATTAAGGATTAGTGCCAAATTGAGCCCAAAATGTATGCTTTTATTAAATTTGAACAACTCAATACAGCTGAGCCATGGCTTTATTTGCAGAGACAAGCTCAAATAACATGTGTGTTATTGTTGATACATTTGAAAGTAATCAAAAGATTGCAGATTGGAATCATGATTTACGTTGTTTTAATCAGACCTGGATTCAAGTTTATATGAACAGATGTGCTTTCTTCACACTTCTGACAGTTTCTTTGGTACCTGTACAATTCATATTATGGTCTGTTTCCTTCACAGGAGCTAAGAGTTAAAAAGCTCTGAGATGTCTAGAATGCGAGTCTGCAGAAGAGAAGAGAAATGCCTTTTCCAGTATTTTCAATGACAATTAGTAATGCCAAAGTGAAATGCTAATGAATGCCTCCTTCTCAGCTGATAAGCAAATTTGGGGATAATATGGATGCTGCAAGTGATTCACAGGTCTTCTCAACTGTTAGTCTTCACGTTCTCATTACACCAGTTTATAATGGCGCATTCAACTTTCTTCCTGCAAAACTGAAGTACTCAAGAGTTTAGAAATGCTAAAAGGCATCATTGAAAAAATGCCATATTCTTTTAAAGCAAGAGTTTAATCATGCAGCAAAGTACACATTAAAGACTAATGGTTAGGCTAGTGTTAAAAGAGAAAAAAGTTGTCAATATGAGCTCTAGCCTGACAGTGCCACCTAT
Source organism: Chiloscyllium plagiosum (assembly GCF_037043375.1). Taxonomy (NCBI): domain Eukaryota; kingdom Metazoa; phylum Chordata; class Chondrichthyes; order Orectolobiformes; family Hemiscylliidae; genus Chiloscyllium; species Chiloscyllium plagiosum. Next base: position 92,228,380 of record NW_028270141.1, on the reverse strand, counting down.
GGGCTAATTTAAAGCACAGCTCAGAGGTTTTGGGAGTTTAAAGCTGAGCAGTCGATCGTTGGCAGCTGACAAGTCAGAATACCTTCATCCAAGGCCAAACCGCTACTATTCAACATGCCTGCCACTGCTTCTTCTGCCAGCTTTTCTAATTTTCCTTTTCTGTTTCAAAAAAAATCTTTGTACTGTAATATGAAAGCCAAAACAGGGATGCAAAAGCAGACCACCCAGAAACAAAGACCCACAACATAAACAAATTGAACATTCAGAATCGTTGGAATTCACTCTGGATGAATGGAACTTTAACAGTACTGGAAGCCATGGGTAAACAGTTTTCTCTGTGACATGCAGAACAAACATACACATAACAAAAAAAAATCTAGGATTGAACAGATTAAAGCTGGCTATGGTATGATGAATGGCCTACTGCCTTGCTTACTGATTACTGTGCATTTCATACCTTACACTGCTCTATAATTTAATATCGCTGAGAAATTTATTAAAGATTTAGGCACGGTGATGACTGGCTCATGATAATTTCCTTGAGATGTAGTTTAATCTGTCATAAACGGTCAAAGCACATTCTGCAGAGTATTAGAGCCCGCAAGGGGAATCATAAATGCCACTCTTTGCACTCCCAGGATTCTGTGAACTGCCAATATACCAAAAAAAGGGTATGTGCTGCCTTTTAAATCCACAGCTGTACCAGACACTATACTGCTGTTTATTTTTCCCTCCATTCTATGATAGTATTGTCTTGTTATTTTTATCACTGGAAGCTGTTTTGTTTTGTGTAAACCACAAACACAGGAGAATATGACATTGAATCAGAATTTATTCTGCCCCAAGATCTGTTGCAATTACATACAATTCATTAAGATACACAGGAACTGGTTGGTTCTCAAATTATTCATGAGCTTGGAGTTCGGGAGCCCTTGTTTTACACTTGTCAGGCAGCTTTTGTTTTTCCTTCCGTGACAAAATGCTCTAATTAATAAACTTCTTGGGTTGCCAAAATCAGAGTGTGGAATTTGTCTGCCCCAATGGCTCAGGGGTAGGGGAGGGAGCTTGCAATCATGAAAAACAATGTAATAGAGTCTCTTGCAATGTCTTTGAAGCAGCCCTGGTGAGGACTGGCAGGATTTCAGTCTCAGTGTCTATTGTAATTTGTTAGCATCAGTCCCAGTTCTGAGAGAGTCAAGGGTCAACTGTGAACATGGACATTCAGATTCTAATTGACTGAGAAGGGTGCAGGCCTGTTTCCACAATATGGCCACCTTTGCAAAGGCTTTCAACTTGACAGCCCTTTTAAGAAACATTCTCTGCTGGCAGGGCTTAATTTTATAATGACCACACTGGAATCTTCTGCACATTTTAGCTACCAGCAGAATAGTTTGTCCTTTACATATTAAAATAACAGTACACTGCAAGAACGATGCAGCACTATTACTGCATTTGTGCATATTTTGTATGTGGAGGGAGTCAGCATGGGACAGAATAAACATGTATTCCTCAGGCAATAAATTATCTGCCTTTAAACAAAAGAGGAAAAAATGTGTTGTCCCAGGATTGGGGAAAGTATAAGCTTTTAAGGGTGCCACTTAAATGCTTACAGCATGATTTCACTTGATTTCACTTAATACCACACACACACACACACACAGTGTGCATGAGGTCTCTTCATCTACTGAAACACTTGTCTGTTCCTATTTGCCATTTTCCTAATATTTTTTACATATTATCCCATCAAAACAGAAATAGGCCTCAAATTAATCTTTTAATTGACATCATTTTAGTTTAGAGAAACAGTATTATTTTCATCATACGGGTTATCTTCTAAAATATATTGCAATCTGTTTGAAATTTAAAATATACATAATAGCATTAATTGTTGAAATTAGTGAAATTAAATGACTGAACATCTTTTCTTTTAATATCTAATCGAAATCTAATTCCTCAGGCATGGCAAGACAGGGACAGAAAGGTTTTTTTTAAAACTGAAAAATAAGACTTCGCTGCAGTATTTATAACTAATGGAACTGGAAAGAGCTCTCTTTATGCCAACCTTATTGTTACTGACTTTTTGAAGTTAATAATCAAGCTTTATAAAAATGATAAAGCTGCTCAGTATGTAAAGGACTTGTCTTGCAAAGCTCTGGAGGTGGATCCCAAAGTACTTTAAACTACTACCTGTCTAGCACTACAATAGTAGGAGACCCTTAATCCAAATGATGGCTTTCTAAAAGAGCAACCATTTTTAAACCAATCGCTTGCTTTAAAATGTGCACTATCATTTTTATACATACATTAATTCATCCTTTTGACAAGTATAAAATTTGTCATTGACATTTAACGTCACCCCTAGGCAACGGGTAAAATGAACTAGATTGTAATTTAATCTGTTAAAAAAACAGTGAGATGAACAATTTTCTCTCATTAAGCCAGATAGCTAACATTTCAATTTTTTTTATTAAAAAAACTTCTTTCTCCACCGCCTCCCCTCCATTTCTCTCTCGGCACCAGATTAAAGAAGCTGAAGATAAAGTGGCAACTCTTTTTCCCTCCCAAATCTTCTCCACAGCGCGATGCTTTAATGGTTCTGAGTAAATGACTATCCAGAGGATAATTAAGCCCCACGCTGTCGCTTCGTGTCAGGTCACAGCTGGATTTAGTCAGCATTAACCTTTGGGGAGAATTCGAATATCAGTATCATTTAAAATTAAAGACGCGTAAGCAGCCATTTCTAAAGATGTTAGAAAAGTAATTGTCTGTAAATTGTTTGACCTTGGGATTTAATTGCATGCACAACACACGTTCTGGCAAGAACTCTGAACTGGCCTCATTGTCTCCTCCGATATTGCACACAGTTTTTGTCTTCCTGGCATCAGTCTTCTGGACACATCAAACTAAATTATTCTGTAAACATTTAACACTTCTTTTAACTCAAGAAGATGTGTTGGTCCTCTGCTGTAACTGGAACCATCCTTTTCTGCATCCTGTTTAAGTAATACACTTACAGAACATTTATTTCATATTAAACCAAGAAAGTAGTACCGAGGGATATAAATCTAAATTAGTGAGAAGTGAATTTTAAACAGCTATTAGAAAAAATGTCTTCACTCAAAGAGTGATTCATCAATGTTTAAAATAATCTGTTGGGTGAGGCAAAAGAGGCAAAGACATTAATAACACTCAAAATGTCACGGGAACTCATAAGAATGTAAGGTGCAACAGAGTGATCTGTTTCAGTGAACTGAATTTAGCCAGATTCATCTTCAAAGAGATCTTGCTAATGGTCACAAAGGTGTAGTGAGAGCTGAAAGGTCGGTGTCTTCAGGCTGCGGCCGAAAATTATGCAGAACATGCTTCATCAGCAAGTTAAAAGATCTGAAACAGAATTGCACCATAAAGCACATGGATAAACCAAAAGTAAAACTCACCTTTAATTATCTTACTGTTATTGAGAAAAAAATCAGGGAGTCAGCTGGAAAAATGTGGAAAATTTAATTTTAATAGAGGGTTAAACCTGACTGACTAAAATTTTATGTGAAGAAACAAATGACATTATTAGATAAAAATCCAGAATTCTTTTTGACATGCACATCTATTGCATAATTTACAATGATTGGATAATGAATTAGATAATTATAAAATAAGAGAGTTCAATGAGATTTGATAGAGGTGTTCAAAATCACAAGGGGTCTGGACAGAATAGATCAAGATAAATTGCACCCATTGGCAGAAAAGTTGAGAGCCAAATGCCACCAATTTAAGGCCCAGGGAAAGAAGCAACAGCAACACAAAGAAAATGTAAGCAGAACGGCTGGTTAGGATGGAAGCAGATTTAATTGTGACTTCCAAAAGATAATTGGATAACTATCTGAAGAGAAAGTGTTTGTAGACTTACAGGCAAAGGACAAGAGAATGAATCAAGGAGAGTTGCCATTGAAGAAACCATTTACAAATACTGAATGATACTTTTGCTTGAACAGGGTATGTTTTCAGATGGAAGATTCATGGGAATGCATCATGGGCCTCCTGTCAAACTCAAAATTGAGGCTGGGCAGAATGCAGCCCTCTATCAGTCGATCATTAAAATGAGGTGACAGTGGACAAACCACCCTAAGTGAAAAATGCCCCTATAAAATTTCATAAAGGTCAGGCAGGCAAGGAGGCCAGTTGAGGAATTTAAACAGCCTGCAATCCTGCCAATTCGGGACGATAAAATTGTGCCCTAAAATTTTATGTCTACCCAAGTCAGCATGCTGATATGACAGAACCTCATTGTGGCACATGAAATGCATCTCTCCATGCATGGAGCATGCCTTTAGTTAAGCATTGTGCAGAAGTTCTAAGCTCGAGAACTTGCTGCCAATTCATATTGCAGAGTCAGTCTCTGCATGTGTCTTGGGGAAGGATGGTGTTTGATAGTTTACTGCTTTGCACCATATGCTCAATTGTGTTGATGTTGAAGTTTTGATGTTTTGTGATAGTAAAAGTAAGGAAATCATGTCTCTGCTATTATTTATGTCTGAATTACAGTGTTAGTTGCAACGATTTACGTCAATATTTTGTTGTTTCAATAAAAAGGATCTGTAATTTGTCGTGCTGTACTTGTCAAATCGTGTACATAATGTAAATTAAACCCTGCATGAAGATGTGACTTACACACCAATAATAATGCTACTACACATTGTTCACTGACTGTGTTCAAGTATAAGGACATCATGTACCTACTGATCATTTTCAACAAACGAATAAAGTGATCCCACATGCTCTATATTCTGGTTGCAATTTGTAACAAGTGTTATTTTCTGCTCTCTGTTAATTTGACATGCTCCTGATGCTTGTTAAATATCCAAGCATAACTTGCCACTGGGGACATTGCTCAGTAACATGTTCAACTGTTAAATAAAGATTTGTGATCACTTGGTTTAGGATAAGTGCAGTGCTGGTTCTCCTATCTATGTTGGTATGTTACACTGTTGAGCATTCTCTTAGTTTTCACAGCACCACTTCCACTCACTGCTCAGGATAGTATGACAAATTGACCAGGGAGGTGATGGTGTCATGTTATTGTCATTCGAGTGCTAATCTAAAGTTCCAGGTAGTGAGACCTCAGGGGACTGGGTTTGAATCCCACCATGGCAAATAGTGGAATTTAAAGGTCCCTCAGAGGCTGGGGTACATCATTACCCCGGTAATGATATTTGATAATTTTCTATTGACCTTTTGATTTTTTTTTGTTACGGTACCCCTAGGGGCTGTCTAAACCGTCAATGTTCATTTAAAAGAGTAGAAGGACAAATTGAAACCCAAGCCTGGCTTCCAGCTAACAACATAAACATTCCATATTGATCTGATGTAAATCTACCTTCAGGGGATAGGACTCATGCTAAACCAGTTTAGAAATCTTCTGTATCCTTTATTTTCTGTGATTAAACTTGTAACTGCAAGTTTCCATTTATTTATGTGTCATACATCAATATCAACAGGACATTTTGTGAGCTTCTTGTTCTCTATATTGTCAAAGGCACAGTTCTGTTGATAACCAACAGTGGCCTCCAACAGGATACGTCATCACATACTGCTGTAACAGACCAATGGTTTTATGTTGCTGTGTGCTCAAATCTTCAGTAAATATTAGCCATAATTACGTCTTTTAATAAACTTCATACTTAGGGCTTTGATGAAACTGTGTGAAGCAATATGTCCATTATTAGAGTTAAATACTTATTCTGTAAATAGAGCTTTAATAAAACATAAAAATGGTTCTTTTCTTTTAAAATGGACAACACCAAACTACATGTTCTGGCTTTTACTGGCCGATGTCCATTTACATCAACAAGAGAATCCCTGATAAGGAAGACATGCCTCCAAAAACTGCAAACCTGCATATTTTGTTGAATAGTGTCAAGAAAGACAGTGCAATATACAAACCTCAAGCTGTGTTACAACCTTAAAACGCAGACTTCTTACGACAGAAATTAACCACTGCAGCCCTCACTCACTTGACTTTCCCAAAATCAGTGAGCCCTATGGTAGATTTTGACTGTTGTATAAATATTCTTAGAAATAAGAGATTGTAACCAAGCTGTCCTCAATGGTCAAAACTAAATTTAGAATATAAAAAGGCTCAATTTCAATACAATCAACACAAAAGAACAGTAAAGAAATAAGTAATGCTGCCTCAAAAACTACTATAAATATTGAGAACATACATTACATTTTAAGATACATTTAACTCACGTAAGTGTCTCAGAAGATAAAGATATAACTGCAAAGACAGCGAAAATGATTCTCTCTCTTACTGGCATAGAGGCATCCTGTCAACTCTGTAGTCTTCACTTGGGGAAACAAGGTAAATGGTACTCTAAATATTGATGGATGACCAACTAAGATGTTTTACTGCAACAAGTACATAAATATAAACTCTGGCAAGTCCAACAAAAGAACAATTGTATCTTCTCACTTTTTGCCAAAATCTACATTATGAATGTCCGGGACATTCGACCTCGGACCTTCAGGTAACCATCCTCCAAGGCAGACTTCAGGACAGGCGACAATGAAAAGTGGCCAAGCAGAGGCTGATAACCAAGTTCAAAACCCATGGGGATGGCCTCAACCGGGACCTTGGGTTCATGTCACACTACAGGTGATCCCTCTGCACTATACACACACATTCTCCTACAGACACACACACTCCTACAGATCCATACACTCATGCAGATCCTCTCTCATACACTAGCTCTCTCTCATACACTCACACATACACTCCCACACTCACACCCACACATGCACTCTCTCACAAACATATACCCCTTTACACTCACACTCAAACACACACACACACTCTCTCTCACAGACACTCATACCACACACACACACACTCACACCCATATAAGCTTATGCGGTGAATTATATTTTAGTTTGCTCAAAAACTGCATGAATCCATGTAAGATTCGGTAAATTACTTTTTTAGAAATAGAATCAGTCTGATATTAGGGCACAGACAGCCTCACACAGGGCACCTCACATCTTCAATGCATTGTCTGGGCCGACATGTCACTATTGTTAAAGTTCACTTGAGAACGTAACTTTAAAAAAGTTCTGGGATTTACTTATGAAAGAACTGAAACCAATATGGTCATTCTAAAAGATGAGAGACTTACCAAACAATCCAGGTCTTTTTCAATATATATATTCAGTTACATTACACTGTAAACTTTTGTTATAAACTCTGTGTCTTAGGATCTCATACTCCACAATCAACTAATGAAGGAACAACACTCCAAAAGCTAGTGTTTCCAGATAAACTGTTGGACTATAACCTGGTATTGTGTGATTTTTCACCAAGAGAAAGGTGACAGAAATGCCAACAAGCTATAAGATCTGCCAAAGGATACCAGCATTCTTTATTCTTCGCCCTCCATCAATATGACAATGATTAGCTAATTAGATTTTAGTTACGTTGGTTGAGGATTAAATGTCAGTCTGGACACCAGAGTGGACCCCTTCTTCTTCAATGTAAATCACAACAGATTTTCTTTATGTCCACCTTATGGCCTCTGTTGAACAGCCCATCTGGAAGACCAATTGGCTGACATTTCCAAAATATGGATAATAAACAAAGAATAGTTTGCACTTCTTATTAATTACGTCTGACTTGAATCGTCTGATCTATAAGAAGTTCCAAATATTGCATTATTTTAGTAGAAATTTGTTTTGCAGTATGGAACGCATGCATTGCTGGCAAAATAACAATTTGTTGAAGACTTTCATCTTGCATTCATTAAGACAAGAAATACTTTTGAAAATCAGCATTTATAGTTTATGAGTACTAATTTGCTGGCAAGTGGACTCTGATTGGCAGAGATGTTGTCAGGAAGAATGCATCAGTTAATTATGATTGACAGTTAACTGCCAAGCTTTAAATTTTAAACCAGACAAGATGACTAACTGATATAGGCATTGGCCTGTAATGAATCAAGAATGCCTGTTATCTATTTTGTTGACTTGAAGCTGTTTAATTTGTGTACATGTTAGGAGAGGCTAAAAATGTTTCTAAATTGTTTCAACAGAAGAAAAAAAAGTCTCCCATCCTGAATAAGTAGAAATTCTAAAGACAACTATACCTTTAGCCATTTTTTTAAAAAGCAACAATTTGACTATTCTCCCAGTAGTAGGTTACCAAGTCAAAGTGAATTTATTGCTGGAGTCTTTTTGTTATAACCAAAATGTACATGAACAGACAAATAGGAGTAGAACTGGAAATGTGTTGCTGGAAGAGCACAGCAGGTCAGGCAGCATCCAGGGAACAGGAGAATCGACGTTTCGGGCATGAGCCCTTCTTCAGGAATGAGGAAAGATTGTCCAGCAGGCTAAGATAAAAGGTAGGGAGGAGGGACTTGGGGGAGGGGCGTCGGAAATGTGATAGGTGGAAAGAGGTCAAGGTGAGGGTGATAGGTCAGACTGGGGTGGGGGCGGAGAGGTCGGGAAGAAGATTGCAGGTTAGGAAGGCGGTGCTGAATTTGATGGATTTGACTGAGACAGGGTGGGGGGAGGGGAAATGAGGAAACTGGTGAAATCCGAGTTCATCCCTTGTGGTTGGAGCGTTCCTAGCCGGAAGATGAGGCGTTCTTCCTCCAACCGTCGTTTTGTTGTGGTCTGACGATGGAGGAAGTCAACTCTTTGGACTCTTGAGCCTGATACAAATCTATTCACAATCAGGTCTTAATTTTTCATTTTAGTGCAGGTGAGGTATGTACAGAGTGTTCCTATTCAACTTTGTATGTGTTTTATTATAAAATATATGATAATATATAAAACAGAAAGCAGAAGCACATCTGATTTCATTCTATTGAAGTGTTTTTTATTCTCCAAGCTCCTTCTAATATCCAAACAAGATGGCACTTCAGTCATGAGTCAGAGCCACACTAACCTAACAATCAGCTGAGATCATATGCTTTGCTGAAGAAGCATCTAGATTGTTTAGGCTTGAGTTAAGATGCTCTGCAGAAAGCTCAGTTACTAAGCTCTCTAGTTTTACTATTTAATGCATTTTTTTATGACAGCAGTAATGAAGGCAGAAGGTAGCATTGCCTCTGACCCCGAATCTCAGGGATTTCTTTCAGTTCTAGGCTGGCAATTGAATTTTCCAAGTTGGCAACAGCAGCTGGAAAGTTGTCACAGTTGCCCTTAATGACTCGCTCCCTTGGCTCCTTCATCCTGTTGGTCTCATTGAGGATGAAATTAAGTCAAGGGACAGTGGCCACAGCAGGAGGAAAACGACCAACAGCAGTATGCAGCTGCAACATTCCCAAGTACAATGCATATTTTATGCTCTGTCCTCACTCTGCACCCATGCTGGGCTGCAACCTGTGAACACAATTCTATTAAGTGGACTATAGACAGCTGAGAAAGTAGATTTTAGAATAGAATCAACACAGAATTATAATTTTAAAGTCTCTCAGGTTACAGGTTAGGGAGGCATGGTAGGTCAGTGGTTAGCACTGCTACCTCATAATGCCAGGGACCCAGGTTTGTTTCCAGCCTTGGGCAACTGTCTATGTGGAATTTGCATATTCTCCCCTTATCTGCGTGGGTGTTCCCTGGGTGTCTGCTCCAGTTTCCTCCCACAGTCCAAAGATGTGCAGGTTAGGTGGATTGGTTATGCTAAAATATCTATGATGTCCCAGGATGTGCAGGCTACATAGGATCGGGGGTTGGGTCTGGGTAGAATGCTCTTCAGAAGGTTGGTGTGGACATGGTGGGCCGAATGGCCTGCTTCCATACTGTAGGGATTCGATGAGAGGAATTGCTTTCAATAAAGGTAAAGCCACTATGATCCTACTGAATTATAGGACTGCACTCTCATTAAAGAGAAATGAATGGTGGAGGTTTAACCTGAGGGTGACCATACTTCAGGTGAGGGGAGAGGTTGAGAAGGAAAGTTCATTATGGTAACCTCAGCTGATGTGTGAACTGAACCTACACAGTTGGAATTACTCTGTATTGCAAACTAATCATCCCACAAACTAAGCTAACCAACCCCCTGTTAATTCTAATGGTCACTGGGAGATTGATGACAAATCAGGTAGACCCCTGGTTATTATAGGGGGGTTGGCAATCCTACCTCCAAACTGTCATTCATTCAAGGATGGTTGGCTACCCTTCCTTGGAATGCAGCCCACAGTTCCAGAACATAACTTTCAGGTCATTTACATAAACAAATTTGTAGATTCAAATTCAAAGTTTGCATGTGTGCAGAGAACTACAATTAGCGCTACAGTGACTGCAAAATAAAATTGGACCCAATAGCACTTGTAAGTTGTGCATTATTTCACACTTGTGAAGCAAAAGGCAAACTGTGCTGCACAATGGAATCCTGCCCAGACATTTCCATCAGTTTCATGATTCACAGCTTGCTTGAGAATTTTTTTCATGAAAAGGAGTTAACCTCTTTTTAATTACTTCAAACTGCATCACACTCACTTACAAAAAAAATGGCCTACACTGCATTTTTGGCAATATTACAACATCCTTCTGGACGGATAAAGTGCGGAAATTGGCTTCAGTGTACCATTAGGAAGGAACCCCAATGGAGCGAAATTTCAAGTAGGTGAATGGAAGCAAATCTCCCAGTGCCAACTGACTGACCGTCTTTAGAAACTGTCTTCACTTTAACTTCGACAATGAAACAAGGATGAGATCCTCTCTGTAATGGACAGCTGTTTTGCAATATGCTTCTCCTCTCAGGTAACAAGTTCAAGATCCAAGTCATTGCTTCTTGCTAGTGGTACAAATGAATAAATGAATAATCATAGTAAAAAGAAAAACAACAAAGTTACTAAAAGTCAAGGATATGTTAGGTCTGTTTGGTGATCTGGTGGTTACATTAGTAGTTTTTTTTTAAAAAATGCCTTCACTATCTTTTACAATGTTTTTATGAGAAAGTACACCAACAGTTGGAGATTGTTGAATTGTGTTGCACACTGTACTGCAATCAGCAAGTACAGGCTTAACTGCATGCCAATGAATAGTGAAAATGGTGTTCTGTGCTCCAAACTTCCCTCACTGCTGTTGCATTAAAACAGTTTGAAGATTCACTGGAAGATAACGATGGCAGTTTCGTCATTATGATTCCCATCTTTTTCTCCACCATCCTCTCAGATTTCTGTTTCCCCATCCCCATATTTTCCCACTGTCACTGTGGATGTATTGGAATGCAGTCGCAATCTTTATTTTAAAATATAAACTCCTTATGGAATTACCCAGTTGTCAGCTAAAAACTATTTATTGATAAGTTTCCTGTCAATACTTGAAAATTATTAATCTTTCAACACACATCGATGGCAAAGCACTCTGACTCAATTAGTGTGGCAGGCAATGCCAGCAAGACAATGGATCAGAAATTGTGAAAGATGTCCTTTAAAATTAGATCTGGACACTACAAACTAATATATTTAAGAGAAATTTCAAAATATTCAGTTACGAAAATCCTATGGGTCACATTATTACCCAATGTGACACTATCAACCACCACCCCCCCATCCTCACTCCACCAATTCACATGCAGACACACAGGTATACACACACATACATTTCAGTTTTGCAGGCCAGTTCCAAAAACTTTAGCTTTATGTTGCATTTGATATCATCTTCAGAAGATAAAGTTAAATCTGGCAAGTGAACACACTGATCCTGCAGGTGGCATAGAGCTCCTCTGCAGATTGAAAGCATAATTTCTGCTGCCTGGATATCCTGCATCACGAGCAAGGCTGCAAACTTCACAAAACCACAAACCACTTTGCTTGCTTCTTTCTGACAAGAGAGAATGAGATGTACTCAGCCACCTCACTTGTGCCAAAGTGGCTAGTAAACTGGAAGATGTTGTGAATATTGCTTCTTCAATTTGCCAGGTGCGATTCATAACTTCTCGCAGTGCTGTCCTCTCTGTGACCTGTAGGCATAATTGTGGCTGCAGCAATTGGAACATTCCAGGGGGGTTATCTTGAGTACAGAGAAGATGTCTGAAACCTGAGTCCAATAAGGCACACCTTGGGGAGACGTGCCCACTTGCTAAGAATTTTTCTCTCCTTGCCCTTCTCTCTGAGCAGCTTGTCCTGATCTATATCTTGTCCCTACATTTTCTCTGTCATGCTTTGGTTCAACAGGGATGCAAACAAATGCACTTAACTCTTGGGGGCAAGATTGTGCAGAATGTTTAAAGCCAGGTCAAGATGTTTCAACACATCAACACCCCTCTCTACTGCGTCTTTTTTTTTAGCAGCTGTTAAGTACTCTAGAAACTACCATATATTCCCACATTCCCAAGAGATGTTAGTAGCATTCAGTCAAGAATTAACCTGTAAGTGGGGGTGACAGGGGTACATTTCTAATAAAGAACATGCATTCAGCAATGCTGGAGCACTGAATTCTGAAAAGGTGCTGCTGGCATCAAATCCACATTACACACTGAATGCCGATCTGTCTGTTTTGCATACATCCAGCAGATGGTCTCTCCACCTGTCTAACACCCTCAACAAAATGGCTTTCAACTCAACTAGTATCAGAAGTGAGCACAGCCACCACAATTCCCGTCGGAAGGCAAAGCTATATTCGTAATACCAAAATGACAGCTAATATGATGAGGTGTTTTGTAGATAAGATCATTATGGTCAACAAAAACTTTTATCCCATTAGTCTGGGCTCAACTCAAGTCAGAAGCTCGGAAATGGCATGATATTATGCAAAGCTACCACTAAGCTACCAGAGATTCAATTTTGCTCACATTGACATGCATTTTGTGACAGAAAAATTACAACCTTTGTCATGCTAAGTGTCAAGCAACACCAACTGTTCAGGAGATTACCTTTGTTAAGACAATCATTCAAATATACCAGCCTTGTTTTGCAGTGGTACATATGCAAAGGTGTTTCAAGTATCTCACGTGTTTGTGACATCGCAAATACAGTTCTATGACTTGGTTTAACTATGATTGTATTTGCAGTTTGTAAATGGCAAATTGCAATGCTTTACAAATTGTCCACTTGCACATCCACGAACAGGAGTTCAAAATAGTTTGTAGCATTTTTTACAAATGCACGAGCCATTACATTAAAGGCACAATTCCATGTATTCATTATTCTTGAGTTTTTGGATTTGGAAGCAATTAACATTATCAATTTCCAAGTACTTCTCAGCAGTGATGACCACATGACAACATCTGGTGGTACAATACATTTTGATCAATTAGAGTATGAAATTTGAGAAAACTTTCCAGATCAGTAATTAGATATTTAAGAACCTCATCAGGAAAAAAATGCTTTAAAAATGTTGTATTCTAGTCAGTATTTAGCCGTAGTTTAGTATTGGATGTGATCAGTTTCTAAACGGAAAAGGGTTAGTCACAATATATACTTCATTCCTGAAAAGATGCAAAATACTGTTAAAAGCTGTCTTTGGAATTTAAACAGCCTTATGTTCACAAATGAAAATAGGAAGCATCATCTTCATTTGCCTGGCTTTGGGGCATGCTCCATCCTTATATTGAAAACAAAAAGAAAACAAAACACCTAGAGAAAAGGATAAATGTGATAAAAACCAGCACAAGTATGCACTGACCGTTCAAATCAAGACTATTCCATGCTGCTACACTGCTGTCTACCTCAATTTCCAAAGCATAAAAGACATGGGACCCAGTGCTGCCCTGCTCTCTGGTGGATACATACAGACATCGCTGCAAATGAACCATCAGTAGGGCAAACCATAACTGCATTTCTCAACAACAATAAAACAAATGCATTCAATAAAATGGATGCCACTAATGAGAGGAAACTAGCCCCAATTTTCAGTTACTTTTGCTGACTTGATCAATTGAACACAACAGACAATAAACTTGCCAATTCAAAAAAAAACTTAGAATTGCCAAGGATTTTCTTAGTCTTGTTAGAAGATTAGGTCATGTGTAGATATCTACATATATAAAAGCTACAGGGAAAAGGGTCAGGAATGTTTGTGGTTCCTGAGTTTTGGTTATGGCTGATTTGAGGCAGAGGGTTGCAGAGTTATATACTTGCATTGCCTACTCTCCTCCTTACTATTGCTTAATCTTTTTAAATTTGAGTTGGTTGATCGAACCTGAATGAGAGTATAGAATTAGATCAAACTAAAATGCAGTTCAGATCAAATCAGGCTGAGTGACAGCATTGTTAGTCTGAAAAAATGGCTTTGCATGGTAGCAATACCAACAGTATCTTCTTTACGGTAGTACAGAAATATGGACGATGCACATATAATGCTGGTTTGGTTACTTTGTAAAACTTTTCACATCATATGATTAAAAAGCTGCATTTTAAAACCAATTTGTTTAATAGTTTGTGATGACATGATGGAAAAATTAATGATAAAGTATAAATTCCAGAAGACCAGAAGAGAAAAAAATTGTCACAGTGAATTGGGGGTAGGGAGTACATAAGGAATGAAAATTAATCAAAATGTTTCAAGGTGTAAAGTACACTGGGCATTCATAAATTGTTTGAGCTTTACTCTTGTGGTTTATGAGGTCACCTGAACCCCTCAAGCATGTTATACATATTTTTAAGAGTCTTGCAACATACTTCAAACCATCTGTTATGCCTTGTGCAGAAAACTATCAAAACTAAAATACCACAGGATGCTAGTGACCTTCACAAAGGTTGTTCTTTTAATCTCGCAGATTTGTGATATAAAATAATTGTGGACAGAAATAAACTGTTGTGACATTAGCCAATTGTTTCAAAATTCTTTAACTTAAGTCAGTAATGGTTTTAAATATCATTTTAGGCATTAGAATTACTGTGATCCAGCCACAATAATACAAATTTTAGAAAGAGTAAAATAATTTCACCGATAAGACCCATAAATACTACAAATCAGTTAATGCAAGATCCAATGCCACCTATTAGTTTAATTAACTAATTAATGCATTTGTTTTGCAAATATTATGCATTTTAATAATACTTTATTCTTCATGGAGATTGAGGTAATCACATTGGCAAAGGAAGCTGTGTGAAAAAATTCATAGAATATATTCGGGTCAATTTCCCAGAAGAAGTGCAGGAGCCTTCTGTGGCTATACCCATTTCAAAACGGTATGCCGTTTTGGAAAATGTAGGGGATGATAGATTCTCAGGAGAATGTAGCACAAATGGCCAAGGTTCTGGTATTGAGACTGGCTCTAATGCAATGAGGGGTACGTCGGGTTACAAAAGAGCAATTGAGTTAGGGGATTCTGTAGTCCAAGGCACAAACAGACGTTTCTGTGGCCAGCCACGAAAAATCAGAATGGTGTGTTGCCTCCCTGGTGCCAGGATCAAGGATATATCAGAGAGGGTGCAGAATGTTCTCAAGGGGGAGAGGGGCCAGCAGGGGATCATTATCCACATTGGAAACAACGACATTGGGAGGGAAAAGGTTGAGATTCTGAAGGGAGATTACAGAGAGTTAGGCAAGAATTTAAAAAGGAGGTCTTCGAGATTAATAATATCTGAATTACTCTCGGTGCTACGAGCTAATGGGGGCAGGAATAGGAGAATAGAGCAGATGAATGCATGGCTGAGGAGCTGGTGTATGGGAGAATGATTCACATTTTTGGACCATTGGAATCTCTTTTGGGGTAGAAGTGACCTATACAAGAAGGACGGTTTGCACTTAAATTGGAAGGGAACTAATATACTGGCAGGGAGATTTGCTAGAGCTACTCGGGAGGATTTAAACTAGTAAGGTGGGGGGGGGGGGGGGGGGGGGTGGGTCCCATGGAGATAGTGAGGAAAGAGATCAATCTGAGTCTGGTACAGTTGAGAACAGAAGTGAGTCAAACAGTCAGGGCAGGCAGGGACAAGGTAGGACTAATAAATTAACTGCATTTATTTCAATGCAAGGGGCCTAACAGGGAAGGCAGATGAACTCAGAGCATGGTTAGGAACATGGGACTTGAATATCATAGCACTTACAGAAACATGGCTCAGGGATGGGCAGGATTGGCAGCTTAATGTTCCAGCATACAAATGCTACAGGAAGGACAGAAAGGGAGGCAAGAGAGGAGGGGGAGTGACGTTTTTGATAAGGGATAGCATTACAGCGGTACTGAGGGAGGAATTTCCCAGAAGTACATCCAGGGATGTTATTTGGGTGGAACTGAGAAATATGAAAGGGATTATCACCTTATTGGGATTGTATTATAGACCCCTTAAGAGTCAGAGGGAAATTGAGAAACAAACTTGTAAATAACAAAAGATTACCAAAACAAAAGGAGAAAATAATCTTTGAGAGGAAACTAGTAAGCAATATGAAGACAGTGAAAGCTTCATTTAATATATGGAAAGGAAGAGAGAAGGCACAGTGAACATAGGCCCCTTAGAGATTGAGGCTTGAGTAATAATACACAACTCACAAACTCTTAACCTTCGCCTGTACCTGTGTTTTTGTTTTTGCCACTGTTTACCTATTAGTTACTTATCTATGCTGCTTAACTCTGTGATCTGCCTGTATTGCTCGCAAGTCAAAGCTTTCCACTGTGCCTTGGTACACATGAAAATAAACTCAATTCAATTCAATAATAAAGGGGGAACAAGGAAATGACGGAGGAGTTGAATACATAGTTTGCATTAGTCTTCAGAGTAGAAGACACTGATAGCATTTCAAAATTACTAAATATTCAAGGGCCAAAAGGAGGAGAGGGAAAAAAATACAATAACTCTCAGAGAGAAAAAGTGCTGGGGAAACTAATGAGGGTAAAGACCAATCAGATGCAGACCTAAATAAAGGGTGGAGGAACTGCCGATGCTGTAAATCAGAAACAATGGCAAAGCTCAGCATGTCTGGCAGTGTCTATCAGACCTGAATACCCTGGACCTGATGGGATGCATTCTTATCTATTAAAAATAAGTAGCCACAGAGATAGTAGATGCACTGGTAGTAATCTTTCAGGAATATGCAGATTCTGGATAAGTTCAGGAAGACTAGAAAACTGCCAAAGTAATTCTTTTATTTTAAAAGTGATGGAGACAGGAAGCAGGTAACCATAGGCCACTCAGTTTAATGTCTGTTATTGCAAAAATGTTAGATTCTATTATAAACAATGCAATCATAGAGCATTTAGAAATACATAATTTGATTAAGCTGAGTAAGCATGGCTTCATGAAGAGGAAATTATTTCTCAGAATTCTTTGAAGAGGCAACAAGCAGGACAGACAAATGGGAAGCAGTGGATGTAACATATTTGGATTTTCAAAAGGCATTTGACAAGTTAGCACGTATTAGGTTACTTAATAATGCAGTGCCCATGGTAGTGGATGTACTATATTAGTTTGAATAGAAGATTGGCTCACTAACATAAGACAAAGAGTTGGAATAAGGGTAGCATTTTCAGGATGGCAACCACAACAAGTGGCGTGCCACAGGGATCAGTGCTGAGATTATAATTATTTGATACATATATATATAAGTGACTTGGATGAAGAAAGCAAATATTTATGAATAAAACAAAAATAGGTTGGAAGAGAAGTGGTGACTGCAGTCTGCAGAGGAATATAGACAAGTTAAATCATTGCAGAAAAAAACTCAGCACGTAGGAAAACGTGAGCTTATGCGCTTTGGCAAGAAGAATAGAACAGCTGAATATGATTTAAATGGAGAAAAAAACACAAAAAGCTACAGAACAGTGATATTGGGAGTCATTGTCCATGAATCATAAAATCTAGCATCTAAGTTCAGCTGTCAATTAGAATTAGAATTAGCTTTATTGTCACATGTGCTCACAATGAGTACAGTAAAAAGTTTACAAGTCACCACATATGGTGCCATCTTAGGTACAAACGTACCTAGGTACAGATTCTTAAATACAAATTCCTACGAAAACAAAATAGACATATAAAGAAATAAAAAGCTCTGCATGACAGACTTGCACGCTATCCAAGTACAAAAGTAAAAAATCATGGGAATAGATTAGAAAAGTAAAGAAATAAAAGTTTACAATAACAGTCTTTCCACTGCAGTCCACACCAGCACCTAGCCTCTAGACTATGCTGGGCCTTGCCTCCACATCGGGTTTCACCTCAACGCTCCAGAGAGCGGAAGTCCGCTCTGGGCTCACCTTAAGACTGAGACTTTGCGCTGAGACTGTAGGGAAGGCAAGTTGAATGTTTGCCATTATTTCAAAGGAAATGGTGTGTAAAAGTAGGAGAAGTTTTGCTAAAACTATATCAGGCACTAGTCAGGCCAAGCTAGAACACTACGAACAGTTTTCCTCTGCACATCTATGGAAAGATATACTTCCAGACAAATCCAAGAAGATTCATTTGGCTGATATAGGTTATGAAGGAACTGTCTTATGTGGAGAGGTTGTGTAGGTTATGCTTATACTTGTTGGAGTTTCAAAGAATGAAATGTACATTATTGAACCATACAAAATTTGTAGAGGGGATTTGACTGGGGAGATGCGAAAAGGTTGTTTCCCCTCAGCAAAGAGTCTGGATCATGAGATGCTCATCTTCCATTTCAGGATCTTCAAGCTGACAGGACTCAATATTGAGTTCAAGGATTTTACAGCCTGACTACCTCTTTTACAGTGCCCCCACATTTTGGGTCCTGTCGTGATGTGGGTAGCTTTCAGCACTGTCAACTCAGGATCATCCACTCATCGTCCCCATTATCACCTATCTAGCTTTTCTTCTCTGTCTATCAACAATCCCTTTGTCTGCCTAACTTCTGTCCTCTCTCTCTCTAAGCTCTGTCTTGATCCATCTGCTCACTCCTTTCCCTATCCCTCCCCTCCCATTTCTCCCCACCACCCACTCTACCATCAGCATATACACCTCCTTTTCTTAGATACTCTCAGTTCTGAAGAAGTTGCACTGGACATAAATCATTAACTCTGTTTTCTCTCCACAGATGCTACCAGACTTACTGAGTTTCTGTTTTTGTTTCACACCATTAGCATCCACAGTTCATTGTGCTATTTTCACTGAAACTGTGGAATGCTTATTTGATTCTTCCTGACTGTCTGCTCCCTAGCAGTATAATTACAAGCCGCAGATGTAATTTCTTTCAGCACAGCTCCAATTAGGTATCTAATGTAAAGGAAAAGGAGAGGGAGGCTGTTAATGATCTTTTCTCCTCATTTACATCTCTGATACACCTACATCTCGGTACAAAGGCAGGGCTAGTTCTATCCTTACTATCTCCCAGACATATGCACCAAAAATCCTTACATGAAGATGTGATGATGCTGTGGCTTTAAAAGGTTATCTTGTCCCAGCTTTTTTA
This sequence comes from Chiloscyllium plagiosum, assembly GCF_037043375.1. Taxonomy (NCBI): domain Eukaryota; kingdom Metazoa; phylum Chordata; class Chondrichthyes; order Orectolobiformes; family Hemiscylliidae; genus Chiloscyllium; species Chiloscyllium plagiosum. The sequence goes on along the minus strand of NW_028270141.1, from coordinate 92,209,075 downwards.
AAAGAGAAATTAAACAAGAGATGACAAGCAGTCTGTAAGAAAGAAAGCAAGTAGTGAGATCTTGGGATTTTTAAAAGTTGGAACAATAGACGCAGCCTGAATGGGTGTGCTTGACCTCTGACAGAGTTTTTAGTTTAGCTTTTAGCAGTTGCTGTTAGGGTCTGGAAGAAGTGAAAGCTACTTTTTCCTCTCTTGGTTACAGTCTCAAGCAATATACTTTATTCATCAATTATCATTAAAATACAACAAAAGAAAGAAGGAATTGGAATAACTTACCTCTGTTAGAAAACTTAACAGAATGAAAGATGCAGTAACTATTACAGCAATATCCCTGGTGGCAAGGTGGCTCAGTTGTTAGCCCTGCTGCCTCACAGTGCCAAGGACCTGGGTTCGATTCTAGCCTCGGGCAACTGTCTGTGTAGAGTTTGCACATTCTCCCCGTGTCAGTGTGGATTTTCTCCCTCAGTCCCAAGATGTGTGACTACTCAAGTAAAAGGCTATCAAACTCTCATGACCGTAAGTCAAGCTTATGGATGTGATACTAAAGGGGACTCTCTCAAGTAATGATGCTGGGATAGATGGCATTTGAGTTTTTACTGTTTGTTTTGAAATGTTTCAACTTATTATATGTAAATGGCTTGGTTTGTTCTATTGTTTCTTCTTTTCTTTAATGCAATAAGCTTCTATTTTATTGTTAAAACAAATCTGCAGCCTTGCTCAAAAGACCACATGAAATTAAATTAAACAAAATAAGATCTATCAAGTCAGATTTCAGTCCAGTATCTGACTCATCTAATAATAACATCAGGTGAAACTAAAAAAGGAGGGGCTGGAGAAGCTCAGCAAGTCTGGCAAAAAGGGCTCTTGCAGCACATTGGTAATACCTAAAAGCTCCGGTTTAAGTCCCACGTGCTTCAGAGATGTGTCATAGCATTTTCTTTATATTTTAGATATCCAGCATCTGCAGCATTTTGCGTTTAACAACATCAGCTGAAATCATAACATAATTTCCTGAACTTATTCTGACCCCCACCAGAAATATACATTTCCTGAAATGTAAAGGACAATAAAATCATTACAACATGTCTTTAGCGTAAAAATAACAACGTTTGCTTTCTAACAATTCTGCACATTGAACCTCAAAAGTTCTCCTCACCAACATAAGGGAGCTAATACAAAACCTAAGGGAGCTGTTTCACAGATGAGTCAAGCATCAGCTGGACATAACTCGTGGTCTGACATACACCCCATGCAACCATTACCATCGAGCCAGGCGGTCAACCTAGATTCAAAGAAGTGTACAGGAAGGCATGCCAGGAGCAGCACCAAACAGTCCTCAAAATCAGGAGCAACCTGTTCAAAGCAGCACGTCACAAGCATAACAAGCAAGTGAGAGACAGGACAAAGTGATTCCATAACCAACAGGTAGGATCTAAACTCTGCTGAAAAATGTGTTATCGGGCATAATCCGATTCTCTTGCTCCTTGGATGCTGCCTGATCTCCAGCATCTGCAGTCCTCACTTTCTCCTCTAAACTCTGCTGTCCTGCCACATCCAGTTGTGAATGATGGTGGCCTCTTAAACAATACATGGGAGGAGGACACTTCATAAATATCTCCATCCTCGTTAATGAGCAATCCCAGACATCGGTTCAAATGATAAGGCTGAAGGATTTGCAATAATTTTCAGCCAGAAGTGCCAAGCAGACTATCCATCTCGTCTCCTCCCAACATCTATAGGCAGTTTTCAAGCAATTCAGTTCACTCCATATTACATTAAAAATAAGGCTGCCAGGACTGGATATTGCAAAAGCTATCAGTCCTGATATTAATGCGGCAATTGTACTGAAGACCTGTGCTCCAGAACTAGTTGTGGTCCTAATCAAGCTGTTCCAGTACAGTTACAATAATGGCATATACCAGACAATGTGGAAAACTCACAAAAAGCAAGACAAATCTAATCCAGCCAATTACTATTGCATTAGTCTACTCTCAATCATCAGTAAAGTATTGGAAGGTGCCATCATCAGTGCTATCAAGCAGCACCTACTTAGCAATAACGTGCTCATTGATGCCCAGTTGAGGTTCCACCAGGACCACCTGCCTCCTGACTTCATTACAGCCTTCATTCAAACATGGCTAAAAGTGCTAAGTTCCAAAGGTGGAGTGAGATTGACTACCTTTGACATCAAGGCTACAATTGACTAAGAGTGGCATTAAGGAGCCCCAGCAAAAAACTGGAGTCACTGGTAATCGGCCAAAAGCTCTCCACTGGTTAATTCATACCCAGCACTGAGGAAAATTTCTGTGGCTGGTCACTCAGTCATCTCAGCTCTAGGACATCTCTGCAGGAGTTCTTCAGGGCAATCTCCTAAACCAGAACATCTTCAATTATTTCATTAATGACTTTCCCACCATCAGAAGGACAGTCGTGGGGATGTTTGCTGATGATGGTACCAGGTTCAGCACCATTCAAGACTGGATACTGAAGCAGTATATATCCAAATATGGCAAGACCTCAAAAATATCAAGGTTTGGGCTGACAAGTGGCAAGTGGCATTCATGCCACACAAGAAGCAGCAATGACTATCTCCATCAAGAGAATCTAACTATCACCAATTGACATTCAATAGCATCACTACTGTTTAATTCCCTACTATCGACAGCCTGGGATTAACATTGACCAGCAACTGGACTATACATACAAATGTTATGGTTACAAGAAGAGGTCAGCGGCTAGGAATCCTGCAGTAAGTAACTTTCTACTTGCCTCCCCGCTTGCCTGTCTATCATCTACAAGGCACAACTCAGGAGTAGGGTGGAATACGCCCCCACTTGCATGGGTGGGTGCAGCTCCAACAACACTCAAGAAGCTTTACATCATAAAGGACAAAGCCCACAGATGAGTACCACATCTACAAATATTCACTTCCTCCACCAGTGATGCTCATTAGAAGCAATGTGTACTATCTACAAGATGCACTGCAGAAATTTACCAAGATTCCTTAGACAGAACCTTCAAATATGCAAACACTACCATCTCGAAGGACAAGGGCAGCAACACACAGGGACACCATCAGCTGCAAGCTCTCCTCTTGATTTGGAAATATATCACTGTATATCAGTGTAATTTAGTGAAAGTCCTGCAATTCCCACCACCAACCCCCTCTCTGAGTGTTAATGCTTTCCTACAGCAAATGGTGCAAGAAGACAGCTCACCACTACTTTCTTAACAGCAACCCGGGATGGGAAGTAAGTGCTGGTCTAGGCCAGTAACATCCACATTCTGCGATGAATAAAGTTAAATAACTGCCCATGACCCAGTGTATGAGTGAAGTTAAAATAAACAACCCTCTCAATTTATCTTAAATTAAGCAGATGACCCATGCAGTTGTAAGTGGTGACTGTGGCATCCATCTTTGACACGAACAACAACACCATTGGGTCTGACATAATCTGGGACTTAGATTGTCAAATGCTGCAGGATTCTTAGTGGGCGAGGGCAAGATATGAGGTAAAATTGGATAAAAAATCTGGTGGGCCAATAATGACAGTGGGAGCATCCAGGTGCATGTTTTATGCTTTTCACAAGCCAAATTGTGAGTTACCAATTAAGGGGGCTTATTGTTTCTTTAAGGTTTTGTTAATGGTCCAACCTACCTCATTAGCATTCAGCTTTCTGTGTCAACAAACAAGCGAGACACCTAGAGAACACAACCTGAAAACTAGAACAGATATAAGGTGAATTAGCTAATTGCTTCCTCCAAAGACCTCCATGTTGCACTCTGGACACCAAAATGTCAGAGCTCACTCCATGGGCACCAGGAACACATATCCATGTCCATGGACATTGGCATCTGATATTTGCCTGCCATTAAGAACTCTCATGGCATATCTCCAATCTGCATACAGGACACTTCTGTACCTCAATGCTGAACCTTCAGCTACACCAGCAAGTATCATTACAATGTTGCAGCAAAGACACTTGGCACCTGGGGAAATAGACCCATCTCCTAAACTGGACCAATATGCATCTCTGGACTCTTGATTCTCTGAAGTCATGCTCATGCACTCTGAACTTACCTGGATGCTCACAATGCCTTGAATTGTCTTGTCTTTATGTAATTTACCGCTCAGCGAGAGATACAAGGCATCTTTTACAACTGTGTTGCCTTGCTATTTAAAGCAAGTACCAAGGAAGAAGGTTTATCATGTTTGGCAGCAATCCTCAGTCCAATCAAACAGCCTTTTCTCAGAAGGCCCCAGCACAGTAAGTCAAACCTAGCTTCTGACACCGATCCAGGAGCTGGAAACAGTCAGCGCTTGGAGTAGATTAGATTCCCTAGTGTGGAAACAGGCCCTTCGGCCCAACAAGTCCACACAGACCCTCCGAAGAGCAACGCACCCCCCCCCCCCCCCCCTCTGATGAATGTACCTAACACTATGGGCAGTTTAACATGGCCAATTCACCTAACCTGCACATCTTTGGACTGTGCGAGGAAACAAGAGCACTCAGAGGAAACTCACGCTGACACAGGGAGAATGTGCAAACGCCACACAGACAGTTGCCTGAGGCTGGAATTGAACCTGGGATCCTGGTGCTGTGAGGCAGCAGTGCTAACCACTGAGCCACCGTGCTGCCCCGAGTAGTCAAATTTAGATGTAAGGCGTGAGGAGTTAAATGGCAGACAGCCTACTATTCATTTTTAGATTAGATTCCCTACAGTGTGGAAATGGGCCATTTGGCCCTACCCATCCACACCAACCCTCCAAAGAGTAACCCACCCAGACCCATGCACAATTTAGCATGGCCAATCCACCCTAACCTGCACATCTTTGGACTGTGGGCGGAAACCAGAGCATCTGGAGGAAGCCCACACAGACACAGGGAGAATGTGCAAACTCCACACAGACATTCACCCAAGGCTGGAATTGAACCCAGGTCCCTGGCGCTGTGAGGTAGCAGTGCTAACCACTGAGCCACTGTGCCATTCATTTTGGGCTTTTCCGCTCAATTGGAAACTGTTTTCCAGATTAACAGCCCCAATCAGGGAACTCACATCCTATGAGGTCCACACAGTTCACGATGTTACAATCACTACACCAGTGAATTCTGGGGTATCCATTCTTTAAGCAAGTGCAGATTGAGTTTAGCTAAGGATAATGGAACAACTTCAAAAGTATATGTAAGAATCCCACTACTGCCATTTCTGCCGATAAACTCAAACGCTGCAGCACCGCTGTATTTATATGGGCGGCATGGTGGCACAGTGGTTAGTACTGTTGCCTCGCAGCGCCAGAGATCAGGGTTCAATTCCCGCCTCAGACGACTGACTGTGTGGAGTTTGCACATTCTCCCCGTGTCTGTGTGGGTTTCCTCCGGGTGCTCCGGTTTCCTCCCACAGTCCAAAAATGTGCAGGTCAGGTGAATTAGCCATACTAAATTGTCCGTAGTGTTAGGTGAAGGGGTAAAATGTAGGGTTGTAGGTTGGTGTGGACTTGTTGGGCCGAAGGGCCTGTTTCCACACTGTAAGTAATCTAAACTGAAGTAAATACATGAAGGACCAGTCTGCATAAGTAATAAGTTTCATATAATAAAAAAGGATAAATGAATTCTTCCAGCTACAAGGAGAGAAAGGTGTACGAAGAATACAGCAACCTATGGGCACATAGCACTGTGGAAAATGGCACTTGGAGATAAATCTGGAATCAACTACAAATGTTAAAAACATCAGTAGAAAAAATGTTTCCAATGATATGACCACAAGAAAAATGTGAGGGAAGAAGTGAGAATTGTAATGGATATTGACAAGGACAACGCAAAGACAAAAGCCTTCCAAATCCTCAATCGTAAGTTTTGTGAAGTATTCAAAGAAGACTTTAACACTTCAACTTCAGTAAAGAGGATAAAAGTATTCATGTGTATTTCAACATAACTAGACAAAATGTCTGGATGGAGAAAGTGAGGACTGCGGATGCTGGAGATCAGAGCTGAAAATGTGTTGCTGGAAAAGCGCAGCAGGTCAGGCAGCATCAAAGGAGGAGAATTGACGTTTCAGGAAGAAGAAGGGCTCATGCCCGAAACGTCGATTCTCCTGCTCCTTGGATGCTGCCTGACCTGCTGCGCTTTTCCAGCAACACATTTTCAGCCAAAATGTCTGGATGGACTTGAAGGAATTTCTTGATCATTTCGAGGATGCTAAGAGATAAAGTGACTTCCAATTCATTTAATATCACTGATCTGTCAAATTGTATGAGCCAAGTATGCTGATCACTATATTGTTCATGGAGACAGTTTGTGCATCACGTGTCCACATATGGGTCAGGCATTGAGTGTTTTGATTATAAATTCAGGGCCTAACTCTGCATTCAGTCTCCTTCCTAGAATTCGGCTCCCTTGACGGCAACCTGTTGTATTCAGGATAACCTGGTCTGTGTGTCTTCTTTTCGATCTATCCAGTAACATAGTGGACACAGTTATATAACACATTTCAGAGATAATTGCCCATTAAAGATTCACTTAGGACAACTAGGAATGGGCAATAAACATATTACTAGTAATTTTAAGATCTTAGGTTTTTTTTACCGTGTTAAGCATTCATCCACAAATATCAGAAAGTAAATTCGCGGCTTCTTTTAAAAAAAAACACAACATGCACGATAATGCATTTGGGAAATTTTTTTGAAGTTGGAAAATGGATAGGAGAACTGTCCTTCATTTTTCCCATGATGGAAGAATGCATTTCTGTCAAATGAACGTGAGTAAGTTTGCATTTTTGAACATCTTGATTTTAAGAGTGAAGTAGAAACAAACGACAACTTTAAAATACTGAGTAGAGAATATTTTTTCTTATTTTCTACTTCCAATTAAAGAACTGGACTGAAGACTCACACATAACATTTATCAGATACCAGTAAAACAATGGGAAGAAAAATATCCTTCTGGCGTAAATATTAGGGCTGTGTTTTTCTGATATCAAAAGATATCTCAATATCTAGTCTTTTCAGATTTAAGTAATTGGAATGTGAGAATGGCAAAACAATGGTGTGTCTAACTACCAGGCTGGAAAGAATAGACAGTCCTACTGGGCTGGGGGGAGGGGAGAGAGGACATGGTGACAGAGAACGTAACAAGTAAAGCTAAAAGAAAGGGAAGAAATGGGAGTTGGTTCACACACACCCAACCCCAACTGTACCATAAATGCTGCCTCTCCACACTTCAGCTCTGATGAAGGGTCATCTTAACTCAAAACATTACCTTGCTCTCTCTCCATAGATGCTCTCTGACCTGTTGTGATCTCCAGCATTTGTTCTTTTCATACAATGGTTGATCCATTTAACGTAGAGTCATAGAGATGTATAGCATGGAAACAAACCCTTCGGTCTAACCCATCCATGCCGACCAGATATCTCAACCCAATCTAGTCCCACCTGCCAGCACCCGGCCTATATCCCTCCAAATCCTTCCTATTCATGTACCCATCCAAATGCCTCTTAAATGTTGCAATTGTACCAGCCTCCACCACTTCCTCTGGCAGTTCATTCCATACACATACCACCCTCTGTGTGAAAAAGTTGCACCTTATGTCTCTTTTATAACTTATTGAAATGTTACTGGCAAATGCAGGCACAAAATGAGTGCCATTCTGTTAAGGCATCTCATTTTGAAAGTCTAGTTTTAGCCTGCATTTTAGGGGCTAATTGATCATTATCATGATTTAAACTTGCCTGCAGGCAGGAGTATAGACAACAATAGGTTTAGCCCTCAAGCACTGATTAAAAGCAAGAGCTGTATGTGTAATCTCCACACATCCAATTCTACTGACACTATGGAATGCTTAAAGCTTGCACAGAGGGAAAGGTTCTCAGGTGCAGAAGTGTAGATCCTAATGGAGAATGTTTAGAGGCAAGGGGATGTGTATTGATCCCCAAAGAGACCTTAAAAAGTAATCACAACCAACTCCCAATGAAAGGAATTGATGGTAAGATTTCACTCTTTAAAACTTTTACTGTCACAGTGAATCCCTCAATCAACATAAAATGAAGCATGCATCAATTGAACAGTGCTAAAATAAATTTCACTTTAAATAGTCAATACAACAAATATCCATCTTTCAAAACTACAAGTACTACCTGCCCACTTGTAGTACTTTGTGTAGTTTGAAAATTCTCATGCTTGGCTTGCAAAACATAGGATCTCTCACTTTTCCCACTTAATCGATTTGACCCTTGCATTCACTGATAGCTATATACTGACATCTTCTAATATGGTTAACAGACAAGTCCATGTCCATAAAGTATTTTGATAAAAACAATACTCTGAAGGAGGGTCATTGGATTTGAAATATCAATTCTGTTCTCACTTCACCAGATGCTGCCGAACCTGTTGAGATTCTCCAGGAATTTCTGTTTGTTTCAGCCTGCCAGCCTCCTCAGTTCTTTACTGTATTTATCTATAAATCCTTTCTTCCTTGGGTCATGACAGTCCTGATGATGTAACTTTCCATAGTTACTTTTTAACTGATGAACCAATGCCCTTTGTAGTCTGGCCATCTCTGAGACAAACTTTCAGCTCCTTAGCATGGCTGAACTATTCACATTACTTTTAATAGTCCACTCAGAACTTTGGAATTCTATTTGCCTTCTTAGTGGCAAATGGAAAAAAATGGCCTTTTTGGAGAAAATTTGTTTACTTTCCTTCACATTGATTCTGTGTCCTGCAACTTCTTGGCCACATCAGAACAAAACACAACACCACCCCGATTAGCTTTAATTGGCTTTTCTTCAGCTTTCACCTCCACAGCAGTCTCAACCAGAATTCCTCAGAAATGGTATTATGTCTGAGAAATGAATTATTATCTCCTTTTCAGAAATCTTTTCAGTTTCTCTTTGGATTTCAAGAGATCGTTCACAATTACAAGCCAACTGCAAAGCAGAAATCTCATTCCAGTTGAGTACCTGCCGAGGGAAGGACTCCACCTCACCCTTCTGTCTGTCTCGACTGAAGCAGTTCGGTTTTCCTGGCTTCATGCCTTCCTTACACTCCTCATACATAGCAAAGGGATGCCTAAGCAAGATGCCCATAACCATGAATTTGTTTTGTCCAGGGACTCCTATAAGGTAGAATACCACAGATGCATTCTGCTTAGGTGAAATTCTAAGAATCTCTGGAGAAGGTGTTGATTGAATATGGGTGAATTCTTGGCAATGTGCCTGAGAAAGTTTTTGCCAAATCTCAAAAGTCATCTCCAACCTCCAGCAGTAATTGCATAGTGAGTATGCCTTTTAGTTCCTTTGTTTATCCCTAATCAACCTATTCAGAGATATCATTATATGCCTCTGGAGTAGGTGGGATTGAATGCAGGGCTCCTGGCTCAATGGTAGAGTGATGCACCACAAGACCCTTATAATAAACTAGTGTTCCTTAGCAAGTTTAATCCTTTTCAGGTGGTCACTATTTGGAGGACTCATTAAATGCAGCGTTTATGGTTAAAAGGCACTGTAGTCTCAATAATACACTCTAGCAGGCAGGTTACCTGTCAATCTGAACCCCAATGATTGGCTGGGAAGCTGCATACACTTCAAATGCTTTACCAATAGGCATTCTGTGCTAAAGGCAGTTAAATAGGTTTTACAGCTCAAGGCCCCAGATAAATCATCATACAGCCTCTCCAGAATCTGAATCAGATTTTTGGGAACACCATTATCTGCGCATTATCCCACAAATCACTTAATATCCTAATTTCATTAACTATTTCATTGTTCCTTTACTTCACTGGGTCAAAGTCCTGGAGCTCCTTAATAGCTCTGCAGGGATACCTACACCACATGGATATGATGGTTCAAGAAGATGATGAACCAGCATCTTCTCACAGAGCCATATTAGATTGTCAATAAATGCTGACTTTTCCAGGGATGGTTAAATCCCATGAACGAAATAAGTAAAATATCCAGACAAAAAGGCCACTTAGAATTCTGGTACAATATATACTGTGATCATTTTGGAGAACTCCTCAATCACAGATTATAGCAGAATTATAATTTTTTGATATTGAAACTGTTTCTTGTGCATTTTAATCTATAAGATGTCTTCCTACTCTTCCCAGTGTTAATATCGTTGCGAATACCATTTATGCTATTAATGTTACCAAACCTCACCAAACAAATCAGTGTGGACTTGGAATTAATCTCTTTGTGTCACAAATCTCATTCTGCAAGATCGCCAAAAGTTCTTGTTCTTTTACTTCACTAACTTAAGTCGAACTACTTTCCATTTCCTTTCACTGAACAAGGATTCAAGAATGAATGTTAACATATAATCGTTGACTGAGCTGAGAATAATTCCTGAAGAAGGGCTTATGCCCGAAACGTCGATTCTCCTGTTCCCTAGATGCTGCCTGACCTGCTGCGCTTTTCCAGCAACACATTTTCAGCTCTGATCTCCAGCATCTGCAGACCTCAATTTCTCCTGAGCTGAGAATAACAAAGGTAGCAGACCATTAAAAGGAGTTTACATTAAAGTGGAGGTTCCAAGTTTGAGCAATACTCTTGGAAAACAGTGCCTTTGTGGAATGCATTGCTGGTGAATTTTCTCTTTGGGTGGGTTGATTGTGTTGGTACTCCTTAATTCTGATCACATCAATTTTGTAGTGACAGGAACACTTTATAATATAATAGACCACACCACAAAAGCATACTACTAAGAAACAATAAAGTTGGCATAGCCCTGCTCCTTCATTAGAAAGACAGAAAGGGTTGCAGGTGGTTTATCTTGAGGGTCAATAATGTTTCAGGTGAAGGGGGAGATTGAGAAAGAGAAATCTTTTATGGTAAGCACAGCCAGTGTGAAATTTAAACCTATGCTGTTAGTATCAAGTCTTCATTGCAAACCAGCTGTTCACTCAACTGAGCTAACCAGCTCTCAAATAATAGAGAAGGAGCAATGCCTTGTGCCTGTTGTGCCTTTCAATTATGTTGTGGCTAATCTATGCACCACATGACTTCATAGATATTTTAATCAACTTGTTCAGATGTTTTATGACACATTTTTGGAGTAAGTAGGATTTGAATTTGTGCTTTTGGGCTCAGAGGTAATACATAGTCTCCGTGCAACAAGAGTCTGGTTCACTGATTCATTGGTCCAAGATGGCGGTGAAGTAGGACACTTCAGCTGGATCTCGACCACTCCATCCATTTAGATTAGATTAGTTTAGATTACCTACAGTGTGGAAACAGGCCCTTCGGCCCAACAAGTCCACACCGACCCACTGAAGCACAACCCACCCATACCCCTTCACCTAACACTAGGGGCAATTTAGCATGGCCAATTCACCTGACCTGCACATCTTTGGACTGTGGGAGGAAACCGGAGCACCCGGAGGAAACCTACGCAGACACGGGGAGAATGTGCAAACTCCACATTCTCATTTCTCATTTCTTTTTCCCTTTTCTCTTTTTTCCTTTTTCTCTTAGTGTTTCTACCCAGTGTCAGTGCAGACCCAGCGAGGTGGGTCTCAGCCTATCTCTTGGCAGCTCATGGCAGTGTCTTGGCCTGGTCTCTCAGGCACGTGGCAGTGTCTCGGCCTGGTCTCCCAGGCTCATGGCAATGTCTCGGCCTGGTCTCCCGGGCTCGTGACAGTGTCTCAGCCTGGTCTCTTGGTGGCTTGTTGTGGTGTCTCAGCTCAGTGTGCAAGTGGGTCCTGTCCGGGTATGTTCTGGAGCCACTGGTGGGGAGGGTGGGTGAGATCAAAGAGGCAAAAACTTCAGCAGCAGTGATGACATTGTGGCCCAATGTGGGAAGAGCAAATGGTGAGGGAAGATACCCCCCTAGTATCATGTGGCAGCAGTCCTGGAGAGTGAGCAAAGTGGAGGACTCACCAAAGACTGCTGAACTTCTAACTTGATTCCTTTATTTTTCCAGTTTAAATTAAGAAAAACTTGAATGTTATTTTTTTATTTTTCTACTTTATCTATGAAGGTAGTAGTTAACCTTTTAACTCTGTTTCGCTTACTACTTTGTACCTAAGTTTTTTGTGCTCAGGTACTCTCATAGTCTCATAAGATGGTGCTGTGTGTGGCAACATTGTACACTTTTCACTGTACTCTTGAGTACACTTGACAATAAAATTTAAATCTAAAGAGTCCTTAAACTGTGTACTTAATTCGTACAGTGGGCTTGAACTAACAAGCTTCTAGTTTAGAGAACACTACACTAACAAGTGAACCACGATATAATTTGATTCCCCTTACCCAATAGCCATGATTAGTTCAATTAACTTAGTTTGCTACAATTCAATATCTCAAGAAGTGTTTCTCATTTTACTTATAAATGACCAGATTAAACATTTATAATAGGAGAAAGTGAGGTCTGCAGATGCTGGAGATCAGAGCTGAAAATGTGTTGCTGGAAAAGCGCAGCAGGTCAGGCAGCATCCAGGGAACAGGAGAATCAACGTTTCAGGCATAAGCCCTCCTGAAACGTCGATTCTCCTGTTCCCTGGATGCTGCCTGACCTGCTGCGCTTTTCCAGCAACACATTTTCAGCGCTAAACATTTATAATATGTCACCTTGTTCTGGATTCCATCAAAATAAATATTTTCTCTTTGCATATACTCTATCAAATCCTTTTATCATTTAAAACACTTTAATTAGATAAAAATCAAAAGAACTGCAAATGCTGGAAATCAGAAACAAAAACAGAAATTACTGCAAAAGCTCAGCAGGTCTGGTAGCATCTGTGGAGAGAAATCAGAATTAAAGTTCTGGGTCAAGTGATCCTTCCTCAGAACCTAACATCCTTCAGTATTCTATATTCAACAGAATAAAGCTAAAGGCAAAGTTGGACCACAGGGTTAGGATTATTTATCTCTCATCAGATAGAGATGACTGGTGGTGGTTTAATCTGAGGGTTGCCACACCTTAGGTGAGCAGTGAGACTGAAAAGGTGGTACCTTCATGGTAACTACAGCCAGTGCAGGAATTGAAGCCACATTGTTGATATTATTCTGCATTACAAACTATTTATTGAGCCAACTGAGCTAGCCAAACCCAAATGCAAAAGCATTCAAGCCAAATTTATGCAACTTGTCCCCATAATAACAAGAACATTCCAGTGTACCCAATTCAAGGCCAGGAAATATTTCCTAAGATGAAATGCCCAGAACTGAATGGGAAGTAAATATTGATGACTAGGCTGGCATATATTGCCCATCCGAAATTACTGCAGAAAGGGTGATGGTGAAATGCCTTTTTGAACTGATGCAGTCCTTAGGGTATAGGCCACATCAACAATGCTGTTGATAACAAAGTTCCAGAATGTTGATCCAGTGACAGTGAAAGAACAGCAATATATGGTGTATGCTTTGGAAGACAGCTTGTAGGCGGTGTGTTCCCCTGCTTCTGCTCCCTTTGTCTTTCTAAACAGTTGAGATTGTAGGTTAGGAGCCTCACTGAATTACTGCAATGCATTTGTAGATGGCATCACGGCTGCCACTGTGTATTGGTGGTGCAGGAAGTAAATGTGGTAGAGAGTGCTAGTCAAGTAGGCATCTTTGTCCAGGATGTTGTAAAATTTCTTGAGTGTTGTTGGGAGACAGGAAGTGTGTTACTCACCACAGAATTGCTAGCATCTGACCTGTTTTTAAAACCACAATATTTAATGACGAGTCCAGTTCATCTTCTGATCAATGATAACCTCGACAGCCTGCACAGTTAGGGATTTAATGATGGTGCTACCAGTGACTATCAAGGGTTTAAATTCTCTCTTTTTGGAGATGATCGTTGCCTAACACTTAAGTAGCAATGAAAATTTCTGCCAAACATCAGCCGAAGATTGGATATTGTCCAAGTCTTTCTTTGTAAGAACATAAACTGATTCAATATCTGAGGAACCCCTGGAAAATTTATCTGGGAGATATCTATGGAGATCAAGGAAAAGGCAGGGGAGTTAACCAAATATTTTGCATCAGTCTTTTCAGTGGAAGATACTTCAAGATATTCAGATACTAAAGAGGAGGGGAGCCACAAAGTACCATCAGCATCACTCAAGGAGTTGTATTAGACAAAATAATGGGGCAAAGGCCAGGTAAGTCCCCTGGCCCTGATGATTTGCATTCAAGCTTCCAAAAAGTAGTAGCTAGGGAGATAGTGGATGCATTGGGGTTGTAACTTTCCAAATTCCTTGGATTCTGGAGAAGTACCAGGGGATGGAAAACTGCAAATGCAACACCCCATTCAAAAAGGCAAAGAGTCAAAGCTTTGACAAAGGGTCAGTTAGACTTGAAACGTCAGCTCTTTTCTCTCCTTACAGATGCTGCCAGACCTGCTGAGATTTTCCAGCATTTTCTCTTTTGGGAGGAGATAGATATGTTGTGTTTGGACTTTCAGAAAGCTTTTGACAAGGTACTTTAGATAAGGTTAAGTCAGAAGATAACAACCTATGGTGTTGAAGGTAGTATATTGGCATGGATGGAGAATTGGCTAATGGGTAGGAAACAGCAAGTGGGGATAAGATGTTCTTTTTCAGGTTGGCAACCTGGAACTAGTGAGGTTTCACAGCAATCAGTGCTGGGACCACAGATGTTTACAACAAATATTAATGACTTGGAGGAAGGTTGTTTATGTATTGTGGCCAAATTTGCAGATGTCACAAAGAAAGGTGTAAAGGCAGTTTGAAACAGGTATACAAACACTTTACAGAGATATTGATAGATTTAGTAAGTGGGGACAAAGTTGGGAAATGGTGTATAATGTAGGAAAATGCAAAGTTGTTAGTTTTGGAAGGGAGAACAAAAGAACACTATTATTGAAATGGAGAAAACCTGCAGAAAGCTGCAGTACAAAGGGACTTTAGGGAAATTGTGTGTAAAACACAGAAAGTTAGCACCCACAGGTGCAGCAGGTAATTAGGAAGGCGAATGGAACGTTGACCCTTATTTAGGGGGTTAGAGTATGAGAGTACAGTCATCAAATCATCAAATCCCTACAGTATGGAAACAGGCCCTTCAGCAACAACTTCACACCGACCTTCCGAAGAGTATCCCACCCAAACCCATTACTGAATGTTTATCCCTGATTAATGCACCTAACCCACACATCCCTGAACAAGATGGACAACTTAGCATGGCCAATTCACCTGATCTGCACATATTTGGATTGTGGGAGGAAACCAGAGCACCCGGAGGAAACCCATGCAGGCATGGGGAGAATGTGCAAACTACACACAGACAGTCGCCCAAGGCTGGAATCGAACCTGGGTCCCTGGTGCTATGAGGCAGCAGTGCTAACCACTGAGCCACCGTGCTGCCCAAAATTTGTCTCCCAAAATTTAAATGACTTAAGGCAGATCCAACAACCCTCACAACATGCAATAGACCATCACTCAATGACAAAATGACAGAACAACAGTTTATTTTCCTTCTCTTTTTAAAAGAAATAGACTAAGAACATATATATATTAAAAAAGTAAGATCATATGGGGCAACTGAGATTTTGTGAAACTTGAACCATGAAGCAGAAAAGAGTCTATCCTTCATCCTGCTGTCATTTTGGTCTCACTATGAAAATGCATTCACAGGAGGTTTACTGGGGTCAGTCATAGAGTCATACTACACTGAACAGGCAACCCAATCTGATCTAGTCCCATTTGCCAGCATTTGGCCTATATCACTCTAAACTCTTCCAAATCACATACCCATCCAGATGCCTTTTAAATGTTATAATTGCACCTGCCTCCACCACATCCTCTGGCAGCATGTTCCATAAATGCATCACCCTCTGTGTGAAAAAGTTACCCCTCAGGTCCTTTTTAAATCTTTTGGGGAGACAGGACGCCAACTCGCAGAATATCTCTGAGAACTCAGAGAACATCTCTGAGAACTCAGGGAACATTTCTGAGATGCATGCACCAAAATAACGCCACCTACGGCTGACCACTTCAACTCCCCCTCCCACTCTCCGAAAGACATGGGCATCTTCCACCACTAAATCAAAGCCACCCAACGCCTGGAGGAGGAATGCCTCATCTACTGCCTTGGGACCCTTCAACCACAAGGCATAAGCATCGACTTCACTGGTTTTCAAATTTCTCCTCCACCCACCTCACCCCAGACTGAACTCTCCAATTCGGCACCACCATCTTGACTTGTTCTACCTGTCTATCTTCCTTCCCCCCCGTCCCCAGCGACCTATCACAATTACCCTCCATCTACATCTACCTATTGCCTTCCCATCTACCTTCCCCCCTGCCCCAACCCCACCCCTCTTTTTATCCCCCTTCCCACTCCACATTCCTGATGAAGAGTTTATGCCAGAAATGTTGACTTTCTTGCTCCTCGGATGCTGCCTAACTTCCTGTGCTTTTCCAGCGCCACCCTTTTCAACTTACAATTTGGAATACTATCAGCACTTTTGCCCCCCTTAAGGAAAGATATTATTTCACTAGAGGCAGTTCAGAAGGAGTTCACCAGGATGTTTGCCAGTATGGAGGGATTGTCTTATGTGCAAAAATTGGAAATCTATTCTTTAGAATTTAGAAGAATGAGAGGCAATCTCATTGAAACATACAGGATTCTCAAGGGACTTGACAGAGTAAATGCTGAGAGGGTATTTCCCTTCACAGAATATAGAGCATAGAATAGTACAGCACAAGAATAGGCCCTTCATCCCACCATGTCTATGCTGACTATGACCCTATTCTACATTAATCCCATCTGCATGCATACGATCCATATACCTCTATTCTCTGTCTGTTCATGTGGCTGTCTTAAACTTTGTAATCATATCTGCTTCTACTACCTCCCTGACAGAGCACCATAGGTCACAGATCTCCAGTCAGATAAACACCCCTCCAAAACTACCCCCTGTCTTCGATGACCAAACCAATTTTGTATCCAATTGCTAACTCATCAAGGATTCCGTGTAATTTTAATCTTCCACACCAGCCTACCAATAGGGACCTTGTCAAAAGCTTTACTAAAATCTGTGTGGACAACATCCACAGCCTATCCTCATCAATCATCTGTATAAATCCCTCAAAAAACTCAATCAAATTTGTGAGACAAAACCTCTCCTGCATAAAGCTGTGCTGTATTTTCCTAATCAGTCCATCCTTCTCCAAATGCAAGTAAATTCTCTACCACTGATGTAAGGCTGCTGCTGATGGCTTACAGCACCTCCTAAATGTCCAGACTTAATTTGCTAGATCTGTTTGAAATCTATCCCATTTTAGCACAATGGTAGTGCCACAAACATGATATCGTACCTAGGGTTGAATTTATGAATACCTCCTTCCAGTGCAGAAATTTGTATTTTGAGATTTAGATATATATTGGAAATTTGACAGGGAAAGTTAGTAGATCACCGAGTTATTTGGTTCATTAATTTTAATGGATGGAAAATCCTTTTAGGTTATTAGGGTCTACACAGAGAACTTCCTGAGAATTTTCTTGAAGGTAACCATCAGATCTCAAATTTGTAATAATTTCCTCCATAGTCCATGTTCACATCTTACTTGCACAATGTTCTACTAAACCTGAGATGACACTCGTGTTTTGCGGAGTCTGAACTCTATTTTCCTGTTTATACATTTATATGAATTGCAGCCTGCGCATGTTTTGTACACAATGTGTTTGGATCGTCGGCAGAGTTCCTAGCAAAAGCATGAAATGACTGACTTTGTTGTTAGGATTCAGGCAAGGTATTCTGTCAGGTCATTGTTACATGGTCACCATCTACTGCCCTAGACACAGCTACCTGAAAATGGTCAAAGATATTTATAGATCAGGAACAACATTCCATCAATCTTAATTAATCAAATCAGAGAATTGTTAACTTCCACATGTCCCACCCCAAAATTCACAAATTCAAAGGTAGACTGTGCAGGGGTCACTCCTCCAATATTGTCATGGACAGATGCACCTGTGGCAGATAGATAAGTGAGGATGAGCTCAAATACGTTTTTTCCTCTTGTTGGTTTCCACATCAGTACGTGACAATACTATTATGGTAATATGGTACACGATCACTTTGACATATTATTAGAATTAACCCCTTATATAATAGCAATGATATGAATCGTTTACATTTGACAGTATTCTTCTCAGATGTATTTTTCACAATTGTTTTGTTTGAGTTTTCTTTAAGCTTGGTCAGATGTCAGTCTGATCACTGATCATGCGTTTTTTTTATCTTCAATATATTTTTGAATTAATTCCAGTTTTCTTTACAGGTGATAATGTCTCTAGGTGGGGGGTGGGAGTTGGGTCTGGGTGGGATGATCCTCTTTGGTGCGTCGGTGTGGACTCGATGTGTCACACAACCTGCTTCCACATTGTAGGGATTCTATGAGAATTGGCTTTCTGAAAAAGTTGTACGAACGTCAACAGCTTTGATTTCATTGGTCAAGTTGTCCAGGTGCTAGTAATGCTACCATCATGGAGCTAAAGTACGCTTTAACTCTTAATTTGAGCCTGGTGTCTTGCAAGAGATAATCATGTATCTTAGATGTAATGTAAGTAGACAGAGAGTAATATATATTAAACCTTAAACAAAAATAGAAATTGCTGAAAAGACTCAGCAGATCTGGCAGCATCTGTGGAGAGAAATCAGAATTAAGGCTTCAGGTGGAGTGATCCTTCCTCAGAACGTCCGCAGTTCTATTGGTTTTTATGTCTTAATCCTTTGCCATTTAATGAAGACAGAGGCCAGATTCTGCCAAAGGTGTCATGTGGCTATCCTTCCCCACATGGCATCAGCAGCTTGGCTTAAAGCAGGAAGCAGGTTAGTGATGACATCTACTCAAGCTGTTTCAAACAGTTCTGGCAGAAAATAACATTTACAATACTTTTCATTGAATTACCCATTTTGTTGACAATTATGAGTTTAATTAAATAGCAGCACCTATAGCCACTTCCTATAAAGAGCAGTTGGACAGCTTTTGGTAAGCGAGCGAGATGACATTTCTGATAGTACAGCTATAACCCTCATAACAACTGTTTCACCTAATACCTACAGTAATTTCCAGGTTTGCTTTGTTTCTGCAAAGTCTATCTTAATCTGCTCCAAACGCAATTTGAAGCAAATTCCATAGCTCAGTTGATCTCAGTCAAATTTGCTGAGTGTCTGCAAAGAATTGTCCAGTTTAAGCTGGTGGGTCAAAAATTGCAATAATTTGGGCAACAGCTCGGCATTTCCTCATTTTGACTTGTCAAATGTAAAACTAATTTTTGTACTGCTAAACACATCTTTGATAACAGATAATGCACCAAGCAATTAAAATCTTTAGCAGCAATACATGACAAGAATGGTGGATCAAATTTTGCATGCCATGGATGATAGAAGACAGCACACAGGATTACAACAGGCCAAACAAATTATTCTACTTGATGCAATGTTTGTGCTGAATATTGCCTGGAGTACAACGAAACCTCCAATGATAAGAAACCGTATTAAGAAAATCTGGCTTTGCACCTATAATAGATAAGAAAACTATTGGAGAGCGTGGAGCTGCCAACAGCAATGATGACGAACTAATGCATCCAGCTGGTTGACTTGAAAAGCACTGCAGAAAACAATGGACACTCCAGAGTATTGAATGCTTTATCAAAATAGCCAAATGCATTGTATAAAACAAAGCTTATAGTCCAGACAAAATTCTACCACAGTGCTGAGCTTCAAAAATAACCATTCTTCCAACCGAATTGTTCCAATATAGCTACAAAAGTAGCATTTGCCTGACGACAAGGTAAATTGCTTAGGTATGTCCTGTCCACAGAATTATTTCAGGATCAAGATGAAAAATCTCCACCGATTGGAGTCAGAAAAAGGTGGTGGTGTTTGTTGGAGGCCATTTATCTCAGGACCAACACAGTTTCGTATGGCACTTCAGATATTTTTAATTGACCTGTTCAGATGTGTTATAGTACACTTCTGGAGCTGTTGGAAATTGAACCCAGGCCTTCTAGCCCAGGAGTAGGAACATTACCACTGTAGCACCCTAAGCCCAATTGTCTTCACATCAAAGACATGTCCTCGATCACAAGGTTTAAAGTGTGCATGTATTGTGAATACTTATATAGTATACAGTATGAGTTGCAACTCCTCAAATAGTAAAGCAGCCCATCTGAATATTCAGAAAGACCTGGACAACTTTCAGACTTGGACTAAAATTGTGCCAAATAATTTCAAGCCATTGACAAATTACAACAGGGCATCAAATGATCTCTCCTTGATATTCAATGCACTACCATCACCAAAATCCCTACTGTTAATGTTCTGGGGTAACAATTTGACCAGAAATGTCACTGGACAGGCATATAAACATATCAACAATAAGACCAGATTGGAGGCCACAAATTCTGCAGCCAGTAATTCACCTCCTTTGTCCCCAAAGCATGTCCACTATGCAGAGGCCAGAAATCAGGGGTGTGATAGAATATTCTTTCACTTAGCTGGATTGCGTAGCTCCAACAACACTTTTCAAGACAGAACAGGCCACATGATTGGTAATCCATCCATTGTGACAACAGTGTGCACCATCAGAAGATGGCAGCTCACCAAATCTCCTTAGACAGCAATTTTCATTCCTGCAGTCTAGAAGTACAAGAGCAATGCACTGGTCTGAACACCACCATTAACAAGTTCCCCTCCATGTCACACACCGTTCTCACTTAGAACTACATCCAAAATCCTGGAACTAGCTTCCTCACAGTGCTACGGATGTACCTACACCAGATGAACTATGATATTTCAGAAAGGTGCCTTACTATCACCTTCTCAAGGGCATTTAGTTAAGGGCTCTAAATGTTGGCCTTGTTGCCTGTCATGCCTTCATTTTCAGCTGAATTGTGGAAGGTTCACAATGAGAATTTTAAATGAGATGAAGAAGGCGTGGAAGATGAGATACCCGAAGTAGGAAGTGCCAGAGGTGTACAGACATGATCAAAGATGTTAACTGCCACAATAACACACTGAAGATTTGAATGGGGCAAATGATCAAATTACAGGCATGTTTACAGGATTTAAAATAGAGCATGGTGTTACAGACATGATATCACTGCAATTATCCAGCAAGTTTGGGAAATGTCAAAAGTTTTGTTTGCAAATGAATAGGTATTTTGGAAGGAAAGGATGAGGAATCCTGATTGTTAATGAACTGGAAGATTTCAAGACAGCAGTGCTGAATGAGGTGAGTTGGCATGTGAATGAAAATGTTGGAGGAAAATGGAGTAGCTTGAGTTGTTGCTTTTGAGCTGACAGTGGCAAGTGCCTTGATAGCCCCTTGTTATACTCTCAAGAAAGGCATAAAGGACAACAGATCCTAACAGCATAGTGTAGACTTAAATGAGGGATTAAATCTATAATGGAAAAAGGAAGGGAACTAATGATTGGTAAGGATGAGGTTTAAAAAGCAAAACAGCAGAGAAGGCAGACATTCGAGCTCAAAAATGGATCCCAAAAGAAGAGAAGTCAAGAAAAAAAATTGAAGCTGTAAGTCACTATCTTGGATCCGCAACAACATTCAAAATGCACACATAGTTGAGTTGATTTGATTTATTATTGTTGTCACATGTACCTAAGTACAGTGAAAAGTTTTTATTTTGCGTGCAGTATGGCAGATCATAATATACAAAGACACAAAGATAACAGGGTGATTAAACAGAGCAAGGAATACAAAGTTCTACACCTCGACAGAGGGTGTAGAAAAAGCAAACTCAGCATTAGACTTGAAATTTGAGAGGTTCGTTCAGAAGTTTAATAACAGCGGAGAAGAAGCTATTAAATGGACTGAGCAAATTCATGTTTGATAGGTCTAGTACATACTTGAAGAGAACTGTCCTGATCATAAATAGAGAGGGAGATGAGCTGATATGAACAGTAATAGAGGCATCAGCAGCAGCACTGCTGGAATTGTCCTGCAGAATGCAATGGCTAAGAATAGATAGCTTTGTTTTGTGACTTAAGTACCCAGTTGGACTATTGGCCTGATGTTTGATATTTTGGTGTATGAGGAGAAAGTGAGGTCTGCAGATGCTGGAGATCAGAGCTGGAAATGTGTTGCTGGAAAAGCGCAGCAGGTCAGGCAGCATCCAGGGAACAGGAGAATCCTGAAGAAGGGCTTATGCCCGAAACGTCGATTCTCCTGTTCCCTGGATGCTGCCTGACCTGCTGCGCTTTTCCAGCAACACATTTCCGATTTTGGTGTATGAGCTGAGTTTGAGCTGCAGGAAAGGGAGGGTAGTTACAATTATCAACAATTTGTCCAGGTTACAAGGAAGGGAAAAATAATCAGTCACATATGTTAGCCCTAATTAGTGGCTAATGATTTACAAGTGGCAAATAGTAAATTAAGATTACCTTGGGATTTTCTTTTGTAACCTTGTTTTAATCTACAAGATGTCTGCAGCAACTTGCCAACAGTCCTTTGTCAGCATCTTCCAAAATCACAATCTCTGTCACCTCCTCAACGGACAAGGACAGCAGACATGGTAACACCATCAAATGTAAAGCCCTTCTGATGTGATTGTTAAAAAAAAATCACACAACATCAGGTTATAGTCCAACAGGTTTATTTGGAAGCACTAGCTTTCAGAGCGCTGTTCCTTCAGCAGGTGGTTGTGGAGTATAAGATCGTAGGACACAGAATTTATAGCAAATGTTACGGTGTGATGTAACTGACATTATATATTGAAAAAGACCTGGATTGTTTATTAAGTCTCTCATCTTTTAGAATTAGCACGTTGGTTTCTGTTCTTTCATATGTAAATCCAAGAACCATTTTTTAAAGTCATATTCTCAAGTGAACTTTAACAATAGGAGCCATGTCGGCCCAGATAATACATTGAAGGTGTGAAGTGCCCTGTGTGAGGCTGTCTGTGCCTCAGTGTTCAGACTGATACTATTTCTATAAAAGGGATTGACAGAATCTTACATGGATTCATTTAGTTTTTGAGCAAAATAAAATGTAATCCTGCAAGTACAAATTCAACCCACAACCATATATATGTGTGTGTGTGTGTGCATGTCGGTGTGTGTGTGCACGGTTGGGGGGGGGGGGGGGGGGGGGGGGGGGCGGGTGGGAGGGTGGGGGGAGGTGAGTGTCTGTGAGAAAGCATGTGCATGTGTATGTGTGTGAGTGTAAAGTGGTAAAAGTTTGTCAGAGGGTGCGTGTGTGGGTGTGCATGTATGAGCGGATGACAGAGAGCTTGTATGTGAGTGTGTGTGTGTGTGTGTATAGTGCAGTGGGGTCACCTGTAGTGTGACATGAACCCAAGTTCCCAGTTGAGGCCATTCCCATGGATACCGAACTTGGCTCTCAGCCTCTGCTTGGCCACTTTTCATGTTGCCTGTCCTGAAGTCTGCCTTGGAGGATGGTCACCCGAAGGTTCAAGGTCGAATAGCCCAAACCGCTGAAGTGTCCTCCGACTGGGAGAGAACACTCCTGTCTGGTGATTGTTGTGTGGTGTCCATTCATCCATTGCTGTAGTCTCTGCTCGGTCTCGTCAATGTACTATGCCTCAGGGCATCTTTGCCTGCAGCATATGAGATAGACAATGTTGGCTGAGTCACATGAGTACCGACCACGTACATGGTGGGTGGTGTCCCCACGTGTAATGATGGTATCCATATTGACACTCTAACACGTCTTGCAGCATCTGCTGTGAAAAGGTTGTATGGTGTTGCCCTGAAAGCTGGGCAGTTTGCTGCGAACAATGATCTGTTTGTGATTCGGCAAGCATTGTCTATCGCAAACGCTGCAGGAATGGTACGTTGGTGAGACCAAGCAGAGGCTACAGCAACAGAAGAATGGACACGCAAACAATCAACAGACAGGAGTGGTTCTCCCAGTGGGAGAAAACTTCAGCGATGTGGGACAGTTGACCTCGGACCTTTGGATGACTGTCCTCTAAGGCAGACTTCAGGACAGGCAACAACATAAAGTGGCCGAGCAGAGGCTGAGAGCCAAGTTCGATATCCATGAGGATAGTCTCAAAGGGGACCTTGGGGTCATTACAGGTGACCCCACTGCACTATACACACACACACACAAGCTTGTGGGGTGAATTTGTACTTGCAGAATTACATTTTATTTTGCTCAAAAACTGCATGTATCCATGTAAGATTCTGTAAATCCTTTTTTTAGAAATAGTATCAGTCAGAACACTGAGGCACAGACAGCCTGACACAGGGCACCTCACACCTTCAATGCATTATCTGAGCCGATATAGTGCCTATTGTTAACATTCACTTGAGAATGTAACTTTTAAAAAAAGTTATACGATTTACATATGAAAGAACAGAAACCAACATGGTCATCCTGAAATATGAGAGACTTAATAAACAATCCAGGTCTTTTTCAATATATAATTTCAGTTGCATCACACTGTAAACTTTTGTTATAAATTCTGTGTCTTATGATCTTATTCTCCACAACCAGCTGATGAAGGAGCAGCGCTCTAAAAGCTTGTGCTTCCAAATAAACCTGTTGAACTATAATGGGGTGTTGTTTGATTTTTCACTTCGTATACCCCAGTCCAAAACCAGCATCTCCAAATCATGATGTGATTGTATTTTTTCTATGTCTTAGCCCAAGTAACACATACTGCAGAGACTCAGGTTTGTATGCAGCCAGATTTCTGGGAGCTTTCATTGACAGAAGTGTTGGTGACCAGTGGACACAGATTTAAGGTAATTGGCAAAAGAATCAAGGATATTAAAACTCACACTTCTTTATGCAGTGAATTGTTTTAATCTGGGATGCACTACCTGAGTGAAAGGTGACATCGGCTTCAATTGTTAATTTCGAAAGAGAATTGGCTCACTCCTTGAAAGGAAAAAAAATCAGGAATCCAAGGATAAAGCAGGCGAGTCTGACAAATTGAAAAGTGCTTTCAAAGTGCCAGGAAGTAGTCTCTCTCTGTGCAGTGCAATTATAAGACTTGATTATTTTGCTCCAAAAATGAATAAAAATCAAAACACATTCCTGTGATTAGTACCTCATGAATAAAAAACGTAACGTAGCAATTTCATCCGGTCTGATGTTTACAAGAGTGGAACTTATTCAGTGACAGTAGTTAAAAGGAAAATCGATATGAAACAATATAACATGTCAATATTTGCGTTATTAAATTGCAAAATACTTCACATAATAGTTGAATGAGGAAACTGGAAACTTATTGCTAACAGTAAATTAATTTTGTATGGTTTGTGATATGATTTCTTTCATTTCTAAAGTAGTTTTTAATTTTTTTTGTTACCATTGGAAATAATTCAATGCTGGATATGAAAATTTATTTCTCTTTTGATATCCAGTGTTAGCAGGGCTTTTCCCAAGTTGTGACATCCCTGTCCAATGCAGTTTATTGGCAAACTACATCCAATATTTTGCAGTGGATTCATACTTACCAGAACTGAGCTGAAACTAGTATTGTTTTAAATTACAAAAGTTTGGGGGCAAAGGAAAGAGAATGAAACAATAGATGCTTCAATCTCCTTTTATTCCTTTTCCACCTCATAAAGTAACTCTTAACTTTTTGAAACTTTGTTTTCTCTTTACAGATGCCAAAGACTCAATGAGTCTCTTCTGTATTTTCTGCTTTAATTCCAAATTGTCACCATTTACAGATTCTTTTCACTTCCTTTTCTCATAATGAACGAAACTGGTCCAGCACATTTTCATCCCAATGATACCGACTAGTCTTAAACTCAGATATTAAGCAATCTGCTGTCCCCTGTGTTCATGTGCTTAAATAACCCATTAACTGCAGTTGTACATATCTGTAGTTCAACAGGAGTTTAAAATCAACTTCAGTAGAGATGCAAGACAGAAGGTAACAGTCAGGCACCTATCATATACTCTGTCAGTTTAGATTTTTCAAATGTCTATAAAAGAAAATCAGGCAGAATATGTAACAGGGGACTCATCTGCTACTGCCACATTTAGTGCCTCAGCTATAGGCACATTTGTCACCAACATTTCTACGCGTCAGTTTTCAGATTATCACAGGTATTACCATCACCAACAATGTCATAATAAACTTTTGTTTCAATGAGCTGTGCCAAATACAACAAAACTGATTAATACCTGCAAAGCTGCATGTAGTAACTCCATGTTAATCAGTAAGCAATTTACCTTGCAACTTACCTGGCCTGGAAAATTTAGGTGACAAAGTCAATTAATAAATCTTAAATGGTTACGAATTAGGATCTGACTCCAGGATATCAGCATATAACATTGAAACAAAACTAAGCAAAACACTGTCAGATTTGCTGATCTCCAATTAAGGTTTTAAATCGAGGGCACATCTGCTTCTTGACATTAAATATTAAGAATGCAAAAAGCTGAGCTGGCCAGAGTTTCTCAGAATACCCAAAATGAAACAATGTGCTAGTAGTAGCCCTTTGCTGTTCAAAAGCACACCTTTTTTCAGTTATCAATAATCATGAAGTACATAATTTTATATAATTTATAAACTAATTTTAGCCAACTGAGACTCTATAGAGAAATCTAAGAAGGCATTAACTAAATGCATGATTTACTACTCATCTTCCTCAGGCAGGTTATAATCATGGAAAAAAGGAAACTTGTACGAAAGGAATCGAAATATTGCTTTCATAACTGATGTTTTTTAAAAAACACAATATATATCCAATGGGGAAGTATTTTATATTGCAACCATGTAGAGTTATAAAGTCACAGAGCTGTATCCATGCCAACTTATCCATGCCAACCAGGTATCCTAAATTAATCTAGTCCCATTAGCCAGCATTTGGCCCACATCCCTGTAAACCTTCCTATTCTTGTACCTATCCAGTTGCTTTTTAAATGTTGCAATTGTACCCACCTCTACCACTTCCTCTGACAGCTCATTCCATACACACACCACCCTCTGTATGAAAAAGCTGCGCCTTAGATCACTTTCAAATCTTTCCCGTCTCACCTTAAACCTATTCACTTTAGTTTTGGACTCCTCTACTCTGGGGAAACGACCAGTTATCCTATCCATGCCCCTTATGATTTTATAAATCAGGTAGAAAATATTCTATTTCTCAATGCGACCTCCTGTTATAAACCTATTTTCAAATGAAGGCAATCGAATTTTGTTTGTATTCTTTGAGGATGTACTATTGACATGACCATACTTTATTGCCCATCCCTGATGTCTAGAAGAAGGTGTTGAATTACCTGTTTCCTTGCAGTACTGTAGTCCATGTGATAAAGATATTTTCACATCCAATTAGGATGAGAGTTCCAGAAAATTCACCTCACAACCATAAAGGAATGGCAATAAATATCCAAATCAAGATGGTGTGTGCCTTGGACGAATATTATAGATGATGGTGTTCTTGTTGTCACCTTCCCTTGTTGATTTAGGTGGAAGATGCTCAACTCCAGAGGTTAAAGACTGGTCAGGTAGAGTCCAGGTGTATGTTTTTCTCGTCAAAGTTTTATTTCAACAGATATGTCACAGACTTCAAACACAGTGATTACTTATTCTCCTTATGTATGCACCCAATTCTCACCTAATCACCCTCAGTTAGCATTACATGCTCCCCAGTTCCATATATTCTCAAGCAGAGACACCTGCCAGACCCTACTGGAAGATAATAAGGCTCCTTTCTTGTCTTTTTTCAAAAAATAAATCAACATACATAAAAATAAAACACAAATAGTACATAAGGCATTGCAAATAGTAGTAGATACTGTGCACTCATTAGTGAACACACCATTTTGGAAATGTCAGAGAAACTGTCATTGAATAAACAGCTAAACATAGTTGGGCATAAGACATGATGTGAAAAATCTCAGTAATTGCATAAGCTGACATAATTCATCTCCAACAATCACAAAAAATATCAATTGTGCAGAGACAAATGTATTTTGATGCCAAGTCCAGTTAAATACAATCTTAAGTCAATGGCATTAATTTTCATCTCACTTCTTGAGTTCAGCTCTTTTGCCCATCATTTGACTAAGACTGAATGAAGACGTCAAATTTAGTAATTTGACAACATCAAACCAATGAAATAATCTGATATTTGGGTATAAAACCGAACATTTTGAACAGTTAGGGAGAGAACTGCCAAGAAAACTAACAAGTATAGATTGCTAGCCGAATAGCTCTCTAAAAGGTACCTGTTCATATCAAAGACCCATGAAGCATAATACTGAAGAAAAGACAACAGAGGAAAATCTACTGAGGAAGATATAAAGAGAAGATTTGACTGCTGGCTGGTTTTGAAATTTGAATATTTTTTGTAAATCTTAATAAGGGTTCTTATCAGACCAGTATTGTAGAGTGGGAGGTAAAAGATAAGTTTAAGAGAAAGGAGTTATAAATAGTTGTTGGTTTTAATATTCTCTGTTGAACTTAAAGAATAAAATGGTTAATTTTTACATTAAATAGTGGCCTCTGGGATGGTTCTTTGCCTCTCGAGATTTAACAGATTACGGCATGAGGTGAGCTTCTCTATGTGTCGGGTTTAAATTAGCAGAGGGGTTTACCTCATGTCGTAACAAAACAAATTTTAGCCAAGTAATTGACACTTGACAGCACTGTTGATGACCTCTTCCATCACTTTGCTGATGATTAAGGATAGACAGATGGAGCAGTAATTGGCCAGATTAGATTTTTCCTGTTCTTTTGTTGGGCAGGTGCTAGTGTTGTAGGTGCACTGGAACAACATGGTTCAGCATGTGATTAGTTCTGAAGCACAAAATCCTGACTACCGCAACTGTTTTCCTTTTGCACTCAACAAGTTTGTGAATGAATTAAATTGCCTGAAGACATACCAGGAGGGTGCTATAATAGGACCAGCAACAATTTGCCTTTATATGTCTCTTTAATTCAATGTTTAAAATTCTAATAATTCCAGAAGATATAGGAGTAGAAGTAGGCCATTTGGCACATTGTGTCTGATCCACCAGTCAATGAGATCATTGCTGATCTGATGATCAGTCCTCAACTCCATTTTCCTGCTCACTCTCGATGATGATGGGGGGGATGACTTACCAGGGGTAAGTAACGGGGCTCAGGTCTCTGGCACGGAGCCTGTCCCCGTTACTCAGAAGGGAAGGGTGAAGAAGAGCAGAGCAGTAGTAATTGGGGACTCGATAGTTCGTGGCACAGATAGGCGGTTTTGTGGGAACGAGAGAGACTCACGTTTGGTATGTTGCCTCCCAGGTGCAAGGGTACGTGATGTCTCTGATCGTGTTTTCCGGGTCCTGGAGGGGGAGGGGGAGCAACCCGAAGTCGTGGACCACATTGGCACCAACGACATAGGTAGGAGGAGTGCTGAGGATGTTAGACAGGCTTTCAGGGAGCTAGGTTGGAAGCTTGGAGTTAGAACAAACAGAGTTGTTGTCTCTGGTTTGTTACCCGTGCCACGTGATAGAGATTCGAGGAATAGGGAGAGAGAACAATTAAATGCGTGGCTTCAGGGATGGTGCAGGAGGGAGGGGTTCCAGTTTTTGGATAACTGGGGTTCTTTCTGGGGACGGTGGGACCTCTATAAACAGGATGGTCTACACCTGAACCTGAGGGGAACCAGTATCCTTGGGGGGAGGTTTGCTAGTGCTCTTGGGGGGGGTTTAAACTAACTCGGCAGGGGCATGGGAACCCAGATTGTAGCTTCAGGGTGCAGGGCCTGGAGTGTAGGGAGGTGAGGAACATGGCATCAATTTCCAAGGAGGGTGCCTGTAAACAGGGAAGTTGTTTGAAGTGTGTATACTTCAATGCAAGAAGTATACGAAATAAGGTAGGTGAACTTGCAGCGTGGGTTGGTACCTGGGACTTCGATGTTGTGGCTATTACGGAGACATGGCTAGAACAGGGACAGGATTGGCTGTTGCAGGTTCCGGGATTTAAATGTTTTAGTAGGTTTAGAGGTGGGGGTAAAAGAGGGGGAGGTGTGGCATTGCTTGTCAAAGACAGTATTACAGCGGTGGAAAGGACGATGGATGAGGACTTGCCATCTGAGGTAGTTTGGGCTGAGGTTAGGAATAGGAAAGGTGAGGTCACCCTGTTGGGAGTCTTTTACAGGCCTCCTAATAGTCCTAGAATCATTGAAGAAAGGATTGGGAAGGTGATTCAGGAGATGAGTGACAGTAATAGGGTGGTTGTTATGGGGGACTTTAACTTTCCTGATATTGATTGGGAAAGCTATAGCTCAAGTTCGTTAGATGGGTCAGTGTTTGTTCAATGTGTGCAGGAGAGTTTCCTGACACAATATGTAGACAGGCCAACAAGAGGTGAGGCCATACTGGATTTGGTTCTGGGTAACGAACCAGGCCAGGTGTTAGAATTAGAGGTAGGTGAGCACTTTGGGGATAGTGACCATAATTCGGTGATTTTTACACTCGTGATGGAGAGGGATAAGTGTGTACTACAGGGCAAGAATTATAGCTGGGGTAAGGGAAATTATGATGCGGTGAGGCATGACTTAGGATGTGTGGCTTGGAAAAGTAGACTCCAAGGCAAGAGTGTAAATGATATGCGGAACTTGTTCAAGGGGCAACTATTGTGTGTCCTTGATAATTATGTACCTGTCAGGCAGGTAGGAAAGGGTCGTGCGAGGGAGCCGTGGTTTAATAAGGAATTGGAATCCCTTGTTAAATGGAAGAGGGCGGCCTATCTCAAGATGAGACGTGAAGGTTCAATTGGGGCGATTGAGAGTTATAGGGTAGCCAGGAAGGACCTGAAGAGAGAGCTAAAAGCAGCAAGGAGGGGACACGAAAGGTCCTTAGTAGATAGGATTAGGGAAAACCCTAAGGCTTTCTATAGGTATGTTAGGAATAAAAGAATGACTAGGGTAGGAATAGGTCCAGTCAAGGATAGTAGGGGGAAGTTGCGTGTGGAGGCGGAAGAGATTGGGGAGACACTGAATGAATACTTTTCTTCAGTATTCACTCAGGAACAGGGCATTGTTGTCGATGAGAATACTGAGGCACAAATAAGTAGAATGGATGGCTTTGAGGTATGTAGAGAAGAGGTGTTGGAAATCCTGGAAAAGGTGAAAATAGATAAGTCCCCTGGGCCTGATGGCATTTATCCTAGGATTCTCTGGGAAGCAAGGGAGGAGATTGCAGAGCCATTGGCCTTGATTTTTATGTCCTCTTTGTCTACAGGAGTAGTCCCAGAAGACTGGAGGATAGCAAATGTGGTTCCCTTGTTCAAAAAGGGGAGTAGGGATAGCCCTAGTAACTATAGGCCGGTGAGTCTCACTTCTGTTGTGGGCAAAGTCTTAGAGAGAATTGTAAGGGATAGGATTTATGCACATCTAGATAGGAATAATGTGATCAAGGATAGTCAGCATGGTTTTGTGAAGGGCAAGTCGTGCCTCACAAACCTTATTGAATTCTTTGAAAAGGTGACGAAGGAGGTTGATGAGGGGAAAGCGGTAGATGTGGTATATATGGATTTTAGTAAGGCGTTCGATAAGGTTCCCCATGGTAGGCTACTGCAGAAAATACGGAGATATGGCATTGAGGGTGAGTTGGAGGTTTGGATTAGGAATTGGCTGGATGGAAGAAGACAGAGGGTAGTAGTTGATGGCAAAGTTTCTTCATGGAGTGCCGTCACTAGCGGTGTTCCGCAAGGATCTGTTTTGGGACCATTGCTGTTTGTCATTTTTATAAATGACCTGGAAGAGGGGTTAGAAGGTTGGGTGAGCAAGTTTGCGGATGATACGAAAGTCGGAGGAGTTGTTGACAGTGAGGAAGCATGTGGCAGGTTACAGCAGGATATAGAGAAGCTGCAGAGCTGGGCAGAAAGGTGGCAGATGGAATTCAATGTAGCTAAGTGCGAGGTGATTCACTTTGGGAAGAATAACAAAAAGATGGGGTACTGGGCTAATGGTCGGATACTTGGTAGTGTGGATGAGCAGAGGGATCTTGGTGTCCATGTACACAGATCTCTGAAAGTTGCCACCCAGGTAAATAGTGCGGTGAGGAAGGCATATGGCGTACTGGCTTTTATTGGTAGAGGAATTGAGTTCCGGAGTCCTGAGGTCATGATGCAGTTGTATAAGACTCTGGTACGGCCGCATCTGGAATATTGTGTGCAGTTTTGGTCGCCATACTATAGGAAGGATGTGGAGGCATTGGAACGGGTGCAGAGGAGGTTTACCAGGATGTTGCCTGGTATGAAAGGAAAATCGTATGAGGAAAGACTGAGGCACTTGGGGCTGTTTTCACTAGAGAAAAGAAGGTTTAGGGGTGACTTGATTGAGGTGTACAAGATGATTAGGGGGTTAGATAGGGTCGACAGTATGAACCTTTTCCCGCGTATTGAGTCGGGTATTACAAGGGGGCATAGCTTTAAATTAAGGGGGGGTAGATATAGGACTGATGTTAGGGGTAGGTTCTTCACTCAGCGAGTCGTTAGTTCATGGAATGCCCTGCCAGTAACAGTGGTGGACTCTCCCTCTTTATGGGCATTTAAGAGGGCATTGGATAGGTATATGGAGGATAGTGGGTTAGTGTAGTTTAGGTGGGCTTGGATCGGCGCAACATCGAGGGCCCAAGGGCCTGTACTGCGCTGTATTCTTCTATGTTCTATGTTTAACACTTAATTAATTGGAGATCTGTTCATCTCAGGCTTGGATATGCATCTAACGTGGAAAGTCCAGGATAGAGGCTCAGTGGTTAGCACTGCTGCCTCATAGTGCTGGGGACGCGGGTTCAATTCCAGCCTTGGGCCATTGTCTGTGTGGCATTTGCACATTCTCTCCATGTCTGCATGGGTTTCCTCTGGGTGCTCTGTTTCCTCCCACAGTCCAAAGATGTGCAAGGTAGGTAAATTGGCCAAGTTACATTGCCCATAGTGTTCAGGGATGTGTAGGTTAGGTGAATTAGTCACGAGTAAATGGAGAGTGGGGGTGTGTTCTCCTTGAGCTGAGATGACTGATCTCTAACAACAACCATCGACCTTTCTTCCAGATGTGACTCCAACCAGAGGAGAGTTTTCCACCTGATTCCAATTCACTCCCATTTTGTTACCCTCGGTGCTGCTATTATTTAGCTTCTCCATTCTTCTCACCAAAGTGCATAACCTCACAATTCCTCACATTATATTCAATCGGCTAAGTTTTTTGCTCAACACGTAACCTGTCTATATCCCTCTGCAGACTCTTTGTGTCACCCTTACCGTTTGTATCCCCACCTATTTTTAGTATAGAATCCTGACAGTGTGGAAACAGGCCATTTTGGCCCAACAAGTCCATACTGACCTTCCGAAGAGTATCCCACCTTGACCCATTCCACTGCCCTATTACTCAACATTTACCTCTGACTAATGCACCTAACCTAGGCATCCTTGAACACTATGGGCAATTTAACATGGTCAATTCACCTAACCTGCACATCTATAGATTGTGGGAGGAAACTGGAGCACTTGGAGGAAATCTACGCAGACACGGGGAGAATGTGCAAACTCCACACTGTCACCCGAGGCTGGAATCGAACCCAGATGCCTGGCGCTGTGAGGTAGCAGTGCAAACCACTGAACCACCATGTTGCAAACTTGGTGATACAGGTCACCTCAGGATCAGCTATTTTTTGGATAAAGGATATTATTAATTTGGGGATTTAAATCTGTTCAGGTCAGTTTGGGTCAATTCCAGCTCTTTGGACATAAAACTGTACTTTTAGGTTTGTTGGGGCCAGGTGAAGTTTTCTCCAAAGGGCACAAACTCGGTGGGTGTACTGGTCCACTCGGGTTTGCTTTCACAAATACCATTGGGTTTTGGTTTCTGGACGTGCACATAAAGGTTAACAATGAGGTTGTTTTGAAGTAATACCAAGAATGATCATTAACAGCTATTTCAACCATTTGAGTGTAAATAAATGTGTTGACATTTCCTTTAGGTTTGATACATCCATAATCATTCAGGTTTGTGTCTAGCTTAAAGCAAAATTAGAAGCATAACACTGTAAAGAAAGAACTGGAGCTGAAAACCCCATTCAAAATGCCTGAACAATCTATTGAAACAAAGCTGGCCTTTCTGGAGAGTTCATTAGTTGTCAGTCAATCATTGCAGTGTCAGAACATCTTTTTGCCATGAAGGAAAGCAAAACCAAATTGAATTCAGATTTGCTGTAAAGGGACCACAATGATTCTGTACCATAACACAGTAATTCACCCTTGTTTTCTTCAAAACCATTTCTTATCCTCTGGGAGAGACTGACTCATATTAGTGTGAAGCCCTATCATTGTCACTTTCTATGTTTTGCTAACATTTTGACTAGGAAATTGAAATGGACAGCAAAAGGACTCTGTGGAGTGACCTTAGGTGGTAACCATCACTACACACTAACTTGGGAAGTTATTTGACAGTGAATTTTACAGAAGTGTTTTCTTCAGAGAAAGTGTTTGACAGGTTTGTTCAGATTTTTTCACAAGTCACAATGTAATGATGTAAATTGCATCAAATGAATCACTTGCATGTGATAGCATAAAGATAAAATCAAGACATTAAATCTTGACAAGGTTCTTCTGTATTCTCTGTCCCCAAACAAAACAAATCTTCCAAATATTTTAATGAAAACTTTGTAATTTCAAATCCATACTAATGCTGTTTCAGATTTATGTAAACAAAAGGACACAGAGAAGCACTTTTGATATTTTTGTGGTCTGCTGGGCGAATGGTGGTGAAATTTGCTCACACAGTTTCTGTGGCTTTTACACTATGATTTGTGATAATCAGAGAGATGGAACAGCAAGATACTCTCTGCTAGATATCTGAAACCTGAATTAACAGGGCAAGTAATGGTGTGTCATGCAAATCATGCTGTTTGAAGAATTCGCAAACCCAGCAGGCAAATTGGATCAGTAGCAACCACTGTGTATGCATTACAGATACCCACTGACGTCCAAAAATGTCTCTGTGGCACAATCACAGACGTTTACCAGTCCAGTTGTTCCAATCACCATACTGGTGAGGACACTCGCAGTAAATAGCAGTAGAAAATATAAAGAGCAGAAAGACCATAACATTAATCAGCATTCAGTTTTGGTTTAAAAGCATTCACGTCAGACTGGAGTTCAATCTCCAGTTAATGCCCCTCAACATTACACAGCTGATAGCATGTTCAGTACGAAAGACACTGTTGGCTCCAGAACTCTACTTAAAGAAATCATTGACTACTGAAAGGTTAGTAGCTGATTGATTTTGTCTGACTGTCACTACAATTCTACATTTTTGGTGATTTCTATAGTTATTATGTTAAGAGGGGTCCAAACAGTGTAACTGGAGAGAAATTTTCTTTCATGAAATGTTTGACGGACGCAGGTTCAATTGAGACTTTTAAAAGTGAGTCAGACTTATTTGAAAAAGAATAATATCCAGAGTTATGAAGGCAAGGTAGATGAATGGCTCGAAGTGAAATGTTAATTTGAAAAGCCTGCGCAGACATGATTACCCTCCTGTGCTCACCTGTCCCCACCTCCCCTCCCATGACCCCCTCCACCCCCTTTATCTGCAGCTCCCCTTACACCACCTGCAGTCCTGAAGAAGGGTTACACCTGAAACGTTGACTTCTCCACCTCCCGATACTGCCTGGCTTGTTGTGTTCTTCCAGCCTCCTGCTTGTCTACCTCGGATTCCATCATCTGCAGTCTTTTTGTCTCTAACCAGCCTCCTTCTATTCCACTGTAACAATTCACTGTTTTTGTTTCAAGGTGTCAATGTCCAGAAGGTGTAATTGATAGGGTGCAATCTTGGAGTAGTTGAGCACTGCCAGTGGCTGTGAAAGTGACCATGCCACAACAGTTTGGGAAAAGAAATCTGGGTATCCTTGTACACTGGTCAATGGGAAATAACGGGCAGTTCAGCAAGCAATTTGGAAGGCAAATGGTATGTTGGCCTTCATTGCAAGAATATCGGGATTCAGGAGTCAGAATGTGTTGCTGAATTTATACATGAACTTGAAAGACTGCATCTGGAGTGTTATGTGCAATTTTGATCTCCCTAGCAACACGGGGTATACTTGCCGTACTGGGAATGTAGTAAAAGCTCACCAGGCTGACGCCAGGGATGGAAAGACTGTTGTCGAGAGTGCGGTGCCGGAAAAGCACAGCTGGTCAGGCAGCATCCAAGGAGAAAATGAGGACTGCAGATGCTGGAGTTGCATGAGGACTGCTTGGTTTGACTGGGCCTGTATTTACTAAAATTTACAAGAATGAGAGGAGGTCTGATTAAAATATGCAAAATTGCAACAGGGCTAGATAGATTCGATGCAGGGAGGTTGTTTCCCCTAACTGGGGGAGTCTAAAACCAGGGGTCACCGTCTCAGGATACAGGGAATGCCATTTAGGATTGAGATGAAGAAAGAATTCTTCACTCAGAGGGTGGTGAACCAGTGGAATTCACTACCACAGAAGGCTGTGGAGGCTGGGTGACTGAGTATATTCAAAATAGAGTTGGAATTTTTTTTAGATACTAAAGACATCAAGAGTTGTGGATAGAAAGCAGGAATATAATGGTTGAGAAAGAAAATCAGCCATGATCATATTGATTGGCCAACTCCTGCTCCTAGTTTCAATGTTACTAAGGAAGGGTCACTGGACCCGAAATGTTAATGTTTCTCTTCACAGATGCTGCTGGACTTGTTGATCCTTTGCAGCAATTTCTGCTTTTGTTTTTGATTTACAGCATTTACAGTTCTTGTGATTTTTATTGGAGATGAAAATACTTACAGAATGTCAAAAATTACAACCCACTTTATATCTGGATACATCATGGCTGCTCTGCCCAGGACCATAAGAAACTATAGAGAGTTGTGAACACAACCCAATCCATCATGCAAGCCAGCCTTCATCCATTGACTCCATTCATCGGAAAGGCAATGAACATCATCAAAGACCCCTCCCACCCTAGTTAGAATCTCTACCAACCTCTTCCATCAGTCATATGATACAAAATCTTAAATACATGTACCAACAGGTTCAAGAACAGCTCCTTCCCTTTTGTTATTAGACTGCTGAACTCTCAAATTTCAAATCTAATGTTGAATTGTGCACCTTCTTTGCAGCTGTAACTTTGTATTCCTTGCTCTGTTTTATCACCCAATGATCTTCATTTGTTATTATCTGCCTGTACTGCACACAAAACAAAACATTTTTCTGTACCTAGGTATATGAGACCATAATAAATCAAATCAAATTTTCATGTAAGAAAGGTCATTGACACTTAAAATTCATTCAGAATTAATAACATTCCGATGTGTCTTACCAGAGAGAAGTAGATTGAGTGAGCCTGCAGCTTCTCTAGGTTTTCAGGTTTCTTCATGGTTCAGAGTGCCCGGGGAAGAATACACATTGCTTTGCAGTTGTTACATGTCACTGCTGCCCTTCACTGAAGACAAACAAGATGGGGTTTGCTAAGTAATGGGGTAAACATCAGAACCATAGATGATGCTGAAGTAATAATGATATCGGAGCCACATAATAAGAATTCTGGAAGGAAACACTCTATGAAGGGAATGTACATGAAGATCTAGCTGTAAATAAAGAGATTTTGTATATAAAGTATACAACCTTGGGAATGGTGCATCCAACAAGCACAGGAAAATGCCTTCCTGTCCAACTGCAGTCCATTTAGTCAAAGCTGCTCACCTTCATTCCACCTGCCCCAGCAAAATCAAAAAAGGGACCGATGCAGAGACCCATATGTAGCACTTAATTGTCCATTAAGGTTTTGAGCCTAAGGGTGGCCAAGATACTTAAAGCCTTACCCACCTCTTATAATACGTGAGAGAGATTGGAGTGGGCAGCAAGGCTGGCTTTGTAACTGACCACCATCTGTAATTTCAAATACATCAGCAGGAGAAGGAAGGCTGGGGTATGAGATTGCATAAAGTTGGCTATGGCCCGGCCTATTGCTATTTGCCAAATTTTCTGCTTTTAATTCAGATTTATGGCGTGCTCAGCATTTGCATTGTCTGTGAAATTCATTTCTATTCACTTTATGTTCAGTCTTCAACCTAATGGAACTGAATTACCCTGACAGGTTCTAAAAAAGATACAATATGTATTAAATGAGGTGATTTCACTGATGTTTACAGAAACTGCTGCTCAGTGTCTATGTAAGTATTGCATGGACTATAAACAAGGATTTATTACAGCACTATAATTCAGTCAGCAATGTCCAATACAGTCAGAAAATAAAGGTTTGATAAGTCAGTGAAGAACGCAGTTCTACTTCTTCCATTTTATATGTGTTACAATTTCATCACAAACATTCAGTTGGCCCCAATGATGCTGAGAGTAGTGTGATAATGCAGTAGGTTATGAGATCCTCACATTAATTTCCCCTGTGATAGAATCATGCTTGCTGCCAGAGCATTGTGGTGAGCCACCTTTTCAGAAGTGCTTCCTCATGAGCGAATGAAAATTGCAACATGACGTAATCCTGTACTTAGCAGGAACCAAGGGACTGCACCTATATGCCCCCTCAGCCAGGAATGCTTATGGTGCATAATTAAAAATTGAATGATTCCATACATCTGCGCCCCCCCGCTATATGCAATAGTTTGTTTTTATAACATGTTTGGGAAGGAACATAAGAATGCATGCAAACATAAGACTAGAACGAGGTCTTTCAGCCCTTTAAGCCTGCTCTGTCATTCAATAAGATCATAGTTGATCTGGGCGTGGCCTCAATTTTACTTTTCTGTCTGTACCCACCACCCCTTAAATAACCTCTAACTCTCTTCTCCATCAAAGATTTATCTAACTTCTCCTTGAATAAATGCAATGAACACTGTTCTCCAGGGAAGACAATTCCATAGACTATCAGCCCTCTGAGTCAAAAATATTTCTCTTTATCTCCAAATTATTTTAACTTTATTCCCTAGTTCTAGTCTCCCTACAAAAGGGAACATCCTGGTAGAATTGTACATTTAAATTTAAATAGGCTATCCAAATCTGGCCATTGTGCATGCAGACAATGTCATTGATATTTGAAAGAAAATTGATATTTCTTCCTTGCAGAGGTTAGGTTTTCCAATGAAGAAAATATAGAATGGATTTTCCATTTGATTGTGGAGTGCAAACTGTATGTGCTGGCCCTCACCAATCTACAGCTCTACTTCCATTTTACTGGGAGTTTGCCTATTCAGAGGTGAGGGACCACAAGGTCTACAGATGATTAAAGAGTCAGCGCTCACCGTTATCATTTTTCTCATACAGCACAAATGTCTGTGAGGTTAGTCTCACTGGAGAAAGTCACCACTCCCCATATCCAGGTTATCCAACACACCTACAGCAGCTTGACTAGGTTGGATTCCAATCTCAAAAACCAAAAATACAGCAATTTACATCTGTATCAAGAACAAAATATTATGCACTTTGAAAATCTAAAGAAATAACAGAAAATACTGGAAATACTTAGGTGAGGTGATAGCTGTAGAGAGATAAATAGAATTTACATTTCAGGTTGAGGTCAGTTCTGATGAAAGATCATCATACTGAAATGTTATCTTTGTTTCTCTCTTCACAGAAGCTGCCTTACCTCTGACTTACCTCTGACTAGTTATAGCCTTTTCAGTTTTTACATTCAGCCTATTAACAGATCGATTATTTCTTTTTAGATTTTCAGACTGATAACCTTTTAGATTTTAACCAGATCTGTGGTGGTTCAGTGGTCAGCACTGCTGCCTAACAGCACCAGGGACCTGGGTTCGATTCCTGGTTCGGGCAACTGTCTGTGTGGAGTTTGCTTGTTGTTGCCATGTCTGCGTGGGTTTGTTTTGGTTTCCTCCTACAATCCAAAGATGCACAGGAAAGGTAAGTTGGCCATGGTAAATTGTCCATGGTGTTCATAGGTTAGTTGCATTAGCTAGGCGTAGGGGAATGAGTCTGGGTGGGCTACTCTTTGGACGGTCATCATGGACTTGCTGGGCCGAATGGCCTGGTTCCACTCTGTAGTGATTCAATTACCTATTTTATATCCAGGAGGAATGGAGAGAAAGCAGGAATATGGAATCAAGATTAAGTAATAGCCACGATTTTTCTGAATGGTACAGTAGGCTGAATAGCCTACTCTTGCTCCCAGTTTCCATATTTAACCCAGGAAAATTATTCAAGTGCTTCACAAACATAGCATAATTATAGGTTTACAACCAAAAAACTCTGTCAAGGAGGTAGGGTTGAAACTTCCCAAGATTTGGCTACATTTGGAAAGTTCTATGGAAGATTTCCTTTCATAAACCCAAGCAACATTCCTCATGCACAACTACCTTATGGTGATTATTCAGTGAGCAACATATTCAAACCCCAGTTGTGTACCACTTGAAACGTTGTCAACCCAGTTTAATGTAGCCACCTGGGTCAGTGCAGTGTTCACAGTTCAGAGGAGCATGCAGCAATGCCGCAGGAAGGTTAATGACATTTCGTGTGCCTCAAGGGTTAGTGACACTACCTCCTTTCTGCAACCTCACACTCACTCTAACTCTTTCACTGCATCCACTTCCCTCCAAGTCTGCCACAATGGATATTGAATGCAGCATCTTCCTTCATTCCTCCCACCCACCCACTTCTATGCCTTCCTGCCCTTTGTACTTCCTACTCACTTATGCAGGATATCTCATCAACTTTCCTGACTGAGAATGGACCAATCATGACCAGACTGATCATGATTTCCCCCTGACTTGAATAACGACTGTTCCCCTTTGAATGTTTGGCATGGCCGTTTGGTTAAACCTTTCGTAGTGAGTTTTGTTACATAAGTTGCTTCCACATGCTATAGGTGTGACACTGACATAGCACAATAACAATAACCAACATGCCCATCTTTTTGACTGTTCATTGCTGGGAAGTTCATTTGATCATTCTGTTTGCATTGAAAGACAAGACAAAGCAAGGAAGAGGTGCTGTGATCATCCAACAAATTGCAATATGAAAAAACATGAAGAAATCAAGTTAAATGCTTGGAGATGGACCTTGTTCAGCTGCATGAGATATTGCCTGGCAGTAGCACT
The DNA here is from genome assembly GCF_037043375.1 of Chiloscyllium plagiosum. Lineage (NCBI taxonomy): Eukaryota > Metazoa > Chordata > Chondrichthyes > Orectolobiformes > Hemiscylliidae > Chiloscyllium > Chiloscyllium plagiosum. Next base: position 92,168,100 of record NW_028270141.1, on the reverse strand, counting down.
GTAATGTTAGGTGTTGATGAGCTTTAAAATAATGAAGTTCTAAACTGTATTGTACATGAGTCCAAAGCATGTTAGGAGAATGTGGTAAGGCTGGTGCTTTGCCACTGCCAATCTCTGTGGATGGGAGGTACAGGCATCACTGCCCAGTAAACATGCCAGAGAGTTGCAGCTGCCAGCAAATATTTTGATTTTCAAGTCAGGAGTTGGCACCAGCCAGTATCTCTCTGCTACATGGGAAAATAGCAACCTGTATAAAGACGAGGTGAGATGAGGTAATAATGAGATGCTAATGGTGCAAATAGGCCCCTCACTGTTGAATAGCAGGGATTTCTCCTACTGAAATTCAAATTCTTTTTCTGACTTTCAGAATCTAATTTTTCCATGCCCAAATTTTCCAATGGCCAATCAGTTGTTATTCCAGCGTAGATCGGAGTTGTCCGTGGGACAGTCTGAAGGAAATTGAATTTTTCACTGGGCAATTCCTCTCCATCTGGAACCCTCTGAAAGTCGCCATTTATTTCAGAGAACTTGGAGGGTTTGACTGAAATTAAGTAAATAATTAAGGAAAACTTAGGATACTAAAATACATTGTATACATTCTGCCTAACTCTTTAACAGATCCCATACTTATCTCATACACTTCACCAGATTACCTCTCCTAGAACATAAGTTGAAACTTTATTGCTGGAACAGCACAGCAGGTCAGGCAGCATCCAGGGAACAGGAGATTCGACGTTTCGGGCACAGGCCCTTCCTCAGGAATGAGCAGAGAGTGTTCAGCAGGAGAAGATAAAAGGTAGGGAGGAGGGACTTGGAGGAGGGGCGTTGGAAATGTGATAGGTGGAAAGAGGTCAAGGTGAGGGTGATAGGTCGGAGTAGGATGGAGGCGGAGAGGTCAAGAAGAAGACTGCAGGTCAGGAAGGCGGTGCCGGGCTGGAGGGATTCGGCTGAGACAAGGTGGGGGGAGGGGGGATGAAGAAACTGGTGAAGTCCAAGTTCATCCCCTGTGGTTGGAGGGTTCCCAGTCGGAAGATAAGACGCTCCTCCTCCGACCGTCGCGTTGTTGTGGTTTGGCGGTGGATGAGTCCAATGACCTGCATATCCTCGGTGGAGTGGGAGGGGGAGTTGAAATGCTGTGCTACAGGGTGGTTGGGTTGGTTCGTCCGGGTGGCCCAGAGGTGCTCTCTGAATCGCTCCGAAAGTAGGCGGCCTGTCTCCCCAATATAGAGGAGGCCATACCGGCTGCAGCGGATGCAGTAGATGATGTGGGTGGAGGTGCAGGTGAATCTGTGGCGGATATGGAAGTTTCCTTTGGGGCCTTGGAGAGAAGTGAGGGGGGAGGTGTGGGCGCAAGTGTTGCACCTCCTGCGGTTGCAAGGGAAGGTGCCGGGAGTGGAGGTTGGGTCGGTGGGGGGTGTGGATCTGACAAGGGAGTCGCGGAGGGAGTGGTCTCTACGGAAAGCTGATAGGAGAGGGGAGGGAAATATATCCTTGGTGCTGGGGTCTGTTTGGAGGTGGCGGAAGTGATGGCGGATGATGCGCTGTACATGGAGATTGGTGGGGTGGTAGGTGAGGACCAGTGGGGTTCTGTCCTGGTGGCGGTTGGAGGGGCGGGGCTCAAGGGCGGAGGAGCGGGAAGTGGAGGAGATGCGGTGGAGGGCACCGTCGACCACGTTGGGGGGGAAATTGCGGTCCTTGAAGAAGGAGGCCATCTGTGTTGTACGTATTTTGAACTGGTCCTCCTGGGAGCAGATGCGGCGATGAGGACCAGTTCAAAATACGTACAACACAGATGGCCTCCTTCTTCAAGGACCGCAATTTCCCCCCCGACGTGGTCGATGGTGCCCTCCACCGCATCTCCTCCACTTCCCGCTCCTCCGCCCTTGAGCCCCGCCCCTCCAACCGCCACCAGGACAGAACCCCACTGGTCCTCACCTACCACCCCACCAATCTCCATGTACAGCGCATCATCCGCCGTCACTTCCGCCACCTCCAAACAGACCCCAGCACCAAGGATATATTTCCCTCCCCTCCCCTATCAGCTTTCCGTAGAGACCACTCCCTCCGCGACTCCCTTGTCAGATCCACACCCCCCACCGACCCAACCTCCACTCCCGGCACCTTCCCTTGCAACCGCAGGAGGTGCAACACTTGCGCCCACACCTCCCCCCTCACTTCTCTCCAAGGCCCCAAAGGAAACTTCCATATCCGCCACAGATTCACCTGCACCTCCACCCACATCATCTACTGCATCCGCTGCAGCCGGTGTGGCCTCCTCTATATTGGGGAAACAGGCCGCCTACTTGCGGAGCGATTCAGAGAGCACCTCTGTGCCACCCGGACGAACCAACCCAACCACCCTGTAGCACAGCATTTCAACTCCCCCTCCCACTCCACCGAGGATATGCAGGTCATTGGACTCATCCACCGCCAAACCACAACAACGCGACGGTCGGAGGAGGAGCGTCTTATCTTCCGACTGGGAACCCTCCAACCACAGGGGATGAACTTGGACTTCACCAGTTTCTTCATCCCCCCTCCCCCCACCTTGTCTCAGCTGAATCCCTCCAGCCCGGCACCGCCTTCCTGACCTGCAGTCTTCTTCTTGACCTCTCCGCCTCCATCCTACTCCGACCTATCACCCTCACCTTGACCTCTTTCCACCTATCACATTTCCAACGCCCCTCCTCCAAGTCCCTCCTCCCTACCTTTTATCTTCTCCTGCTGAACACTCTCTGCTCATTCCTGAGGAAGGGCCTGTGCCCGAAACGTCGAATCTCCTGTTCCCTGGATGCTGCCTGACCTGCTGTGCTGTTCCAGCAATAAAGTTTCAACTTTGATCTCCAGCATCTGCAGATCTCACTTTCTCCCAGAACATAACCCAACACAAACCACCAAAACACCTCTCTTCACCCCAACCCTTCTGAACCCCGACCTTGTGCCCTGCCACTGCCAGACCTGAACCACAATCTCCTCCCTGCCATCAATGCTGGACCTGATCCCGAACCTTATCCCAACTCAACACCAGCACCTTAATGATTGCTGGACCCAACCCCAACCTCTTTGCTTCCCAAATGGCCTGATTTCTGAATGATCATAAACACTGCATCACTTATCTGTAGGAGAAAGTGAGGACTGCAGATGCTGGAGGGTCAGAGTTGATAAAGCGTGGTGCTGGAAGAAGCACAGCAGGTCAGACAGTATCCGAGGAGCCAGAGAGTTGACGTATTGGGCATAACCTTTCTGCATTTATCTGGTACCCTCGCCTCCCTGCACTCTGTTTTTCTTTGAAATCCATGGGCTCTACGCAGATTTCCAAACTGAGGTAAACTAATGTGAATGACATTATAGTTCGAACGAGCAACAGAAAGTTTTCTTTCACATGCTATGAAATCGGAAATAGAAGCTGAATTAACCCTTGGATCAGGAAGCTGGAGATGGTAAAGGTATGGCAAGGCACATTAGGATAACTTCTTGATGCATTGCCATTATGAGGGAGAGACTTAATGACTTTGATTTTTCCATTTGGTACAGCTTATCTCTGCAAGGCTGCTACCATACCGGGGCACCCTTGTGGATTCTAATGAGCCTCAGTAGTGCCCATTTCTGGCAGTGAAGTTGCTGACTGATTGAGCTACTAGTACCAGGAGCCCACACCCACCCCCACCCCCCCACCCCCCCCAACCCCGACTGCTAACCCAACCTGGACACAGCAAATTAGGAGGTTGCCTCAGAAAACTGCAGTGCTGGGTGTGCTGTCAGCAAGTGCTGTCTCTCTAACCCCAGTCTCAAAAGGTGGCGGGGGGGGGGGGGGGTCACAAAAGCCTGCAGTAAATCTTTTCCATGAATGCTTGCTGGAAATCAAATAGAAAAGCCTGCCGTCTCCAGGATCTGAAATCAGGCAGCCATTTTAGGCATAGCTTTTGAAGAACACTTTCTACAGTTAAGGAAGCAGCCAATTTGTCCATAACATTCTCCCACAAACAGAAATAAACTAAAATCAAGATAATATAATATAATGATGTTGGTTGAAGGATTATTAGGAGAACCATCTTGGTCCCTTTGAATAGGATTTTTTTTTGCATCACCTGAAAGGAGAAATTCAGTTTAACATCTTACTTGAAGACAGTACTGAGTTCAGTCCTGCTCTAGACTATCATCCTGGATTATATGGTTATGTTTGTGGAGCAGAGTTTGAGTCTGCTATCTTCAAATTGCAGGAGGAAAGATGATGAACCACAGATATAAATTAATTTGCATTAATTTGACAGAATTCTCTTCTGACACAATTGAGCAGGTGTTAACCATCACTCTGTGGGTAGCAGTCTTACCTCTGAATCAGAGGGTTGGGGCTTCAGATCCCACTCTAGACTCTTGAGTATAATATCTTGATGTGCAAATTTACAACTTACTTCCTGGTCCTCATCTCCCTTTTTACAACAGAAACCTTGATGGTAGCAACTGTAATTCAGTCAGTAGAACAAAATCCCAGGACCCTGTCCCACACAAAAATCAAGGTTGATATTCTGTCTGGATTTGGATTTTTGGGAGGGGCTGTTAAACTGGGATCGTATGAGCACACTCAAGTGGACATAAGAGACACTGCGGCACGATTTCAATGAACAGTAGAAACTGTGTCCAGGTCACTGTTTATCTGACCATCAACTCAGTGTTGTTATTCATAGTGGCTCTGTCCAATTCAAGGGTTTGCATTGACATTGCATCAGTGCCTATACTTCAAGAAGCACTCCATTGGTTAAAAAGAACTTCAAGAAAACTGAAGGTTGCGGAAATATAAGTTTCTCTTTTTCGCTTCATTTTGAAGAGGCTGACAATGTCAAAACCACTACAAGTTCATGCAGTTCCAAAGCCTGACTGACACTGTACAGTATTTTTTTTCTGACAGATCAAACAATCCTTCCAGTGATCTTTTAAAAAAACATTGGGTCGAAATGCAAAAAAAAAGCAAAATATCTAACCTTCTTGTAATAACGTACCTTCAAAAAAATGCCTGCAAAACTGGAGCCCAAAATCATTAAAATTTGTCATTTTGGGATTTAGATAAATGATGAAATCGTAGCCTTAAGGAAAATAAATACGATGAACAATTTCCACCCCATCTACCCTAATCTGTGGCCTAAAGTCAATTTTATCTATGAAGGCTGTAGGCTACCAACATGTCATTGCATCAGACATATTTCTTACCAGTGCCTTAATTTTCAAAGCAGCTGTTTGTTTGGGTTATAAGAAAATAAAGCAGAACAGAAAATTACATTTCTCGTGAAATTACATTTCCCGTTGCAACTCTTTGAAGTTGATTATCTGACTGCAATTGAAAAAAATGGCACCCATCTTCAAGTGAAATCCCACAAACTGCATTCAGTAAATAAGATGAACATTTCTACTCATGTTTGAAATTCATTCTTGCAATAAAAGCTTTGCGTGTAGTGGCAACATTTACTGTCCAGCCCTTCAATGAGCCACCTTCTGGAACGACTGTAGTCTTTATAGTGTTGAATACCCCCAGCACTAGTAGGAGGAATTCCAGCATGTTGACAGAGTGAGAATGAAGCTTGACAATATGTCAGGACGATGTGTGGCTTAGAAAGAAACTTGCAGATGATGATAATTCTGTGCAGGCTCTGGGACAGACAAATACATCAAGACTCAATAACCAGGGTCCAGGCCTCTGCTATTCAGTATTCTATCATTATTTCTATCCATCACTCGTGATCTTGTGTTTGTGTCCTTATGTTGCATGAAAATATAACCCTTCGAAATTGCGAGACATTTCCATGACAATTTCTAGCTGGTTTTGTTGATAGACTTTACTAAAGTATTTTACTACAAACACAAAGCTCCAAGAAGCTGGAAACTGCAGCCACCCCGAAAGATACTCACTGCATCTTAATTCAGATTTTATTCATATACTGCATCATTGTAAAAACATTTCCAAAAGAATAGATGAGCTGAATATTATTTAGTTGTAGAAAGACTGCAGAAAACTCCATCATAGAGGGATTTCAGATTTCTCATGCAGAAAACACAAAAAGCGATAATAGAAGTTCCGTGGGTCATAGGAATGGCAATGGGATGTTTGCCTTTAGTTCAAAGAATACAGGGGCTAAAAAGTATAAAAGGCATTCTAAAAGTATGCAAGGAAGTAGTCAGACCACAGCTGGAATACTGGGAACAGTTCATAGCATCATAACATCATACAGTGTAGAAGAGGCACTTTAACCTATTGAGTCTGCACCAACAAAAAAACTACTCTAAATTTACACTCGTCACACCTTCCAGCATTTGGCCTATTGCTTTGAACATTATCTCATTTCAAGTGATCATCCACATACATTTTGAAGGTTGTGAGGTTTCCCATCTCAACTGTTCTCCCAGGCAGTGCATTCCAAATTCCCAGTGTTATTGGGGGGAAAAGATGTTTCTTTAAATCTCCTCTGAACTCTACCTTTCACCATAAAATTATGACCCCCTTTTTATTGACCCTTCAATTAGGGAGAACAGCTGCTTTCTACCGACCCTGTCCATGACCCTCATAATCTTATACATCTCAATCAGGACCCCCTCAATGTTTCTGCTCTAAAGAAAACAACCTGAGCTTATCTTTATAGCTAAACTGCTCCATTGCAGGCAACATCTTCGTGAGTCTCCTCTGCACCCTCTCTCGTGGAGTAACTACACAATTCATCCTGAAGAAGGGCTTATTCCCGAAACGTCGATTCTCCTGTTCCTTGGATGCTGCCTGACCTGCTGCGCTTTTCCAGCAACACATTTTCAGCTAACTACCCAATAAACCTTATACTTATGGGCCATAAGATCCCTCTGTTCCTTGGAGCTTCTAATGTCCTGCCATACATTGAGTACTCTTTTGTATTGTTACTTCTTCCACAGTGCATCACCTCACACTTGTCAGAGTTAATTTCCATCTGCCCCTGAGCTTCCCATCTGACCTATCTGTCTGTACCCTCCTGTAACCTCAGACCTTCTTCTTCATCAACCAACTGTCCATTCTTTGTGTCATCCATAATTTTACTTGCCATCTTCCAACAATTATTTCTGTATCATTTGTATATATCATGAACAACAATGAACCCAGCACCACACCAATGGACACTAGCCTCCAGACACGCAAACAGATTTTTACCACTACCCCCACCATTAAGCCAAGTTTGTGTCCAACTCGCCAAATTATCCTGGATCCCATGTGCTGCTACCGTTTTTTTAATAAAAATCAGCCTCTCATGCAGACTTTATTAAAGGCGTTGCTGAAATCCATATGATCTATATCAACTGCACTACCCCTACCTGCACACATGACCTGTTGTCTAAGGAAAGATATACCACTAGTGGTGGCAATCCAGAGGAAAAGCCCATTAGGCTGATCCCGATATGGAGTATCTGTCTTAAGAGAAGAGGTTGAGTAAATTGAGCCTGTAATCATTGGAATGTAGAAGAATGGGAGGTGACCTCATTGAGACATACAAGATTCATGGGAGGGACGTGACAGGGGTGATGCAGAATGTTTTTTTTTCCACTTTTGGGGCAGGCTAGGACTAGAGCCTATAACTGAGAGTAGGGGCAACCCAATTAGGACAGAGCTGAGGAGGAATTTCTTTTCTCAGAGACTAGTGAGTCTGTGGATTTTTATTTACTGCAGAGGACTGTTAAGTATAGAGAGATTTTTGTTTTTAATCAGTAAGAAAGTCAAGAGTTATGGGGAAAGGCAAGAAAGTGGAGTTGGGAATAATCATCAGATCAGCCATGATCTCATTGAATTGTGGAGCAGACTCAATAGGATGAAGGATCTACTTTTGCTCGTACATCTTGATTGTCAGTACATCCACAAACATTCACTCCCTTCATCACTAATGCTCAGTGGCAACAGTGTGTATTATCTATAAGATATACTGCAAGATTTCACCAAAGATCCTCAGCCAGCACCTTCCAAACCCTCAACCACTTCCATCTAGAAGGACAAGGGCAGCAGATACATGGGAACACCACCATGATCAAGTTCCTCACCATCCTGACTTGGAAATATATTGCCATTCCTTCACTGTCACTGGGTTAAAATCATGAAATTCCCTTCCTAACGGCATTGTGGATCAACCCACAGCAGGTGGACTGCAGTGATTGAAGAAGGCAGCTCACCACCACCTTCTCAAGAGCAACTAGAGACAGGCAATAAATGCTGGCCAGCCAGTGATGCCCACATTCCACATATGAATGAAAAAAGTCAACCATTCATCATTTTGCAGCAGTAGAGCTAGGTTATTCTTGAGCAGCCTATGAGCACTAACCTCTGCAGTTAGCTTTGTCCAGGATGCTATAAGCAGTTGGGATGGTATCTTGACTAAACTAGGTGAATGTACACATCTGATAGCTTGTCACCAAAGGCTTGCATGTGACAAGGACTCAACTGCAAAAGGTGGCCTTTTGAGTTGAGTCCCTTTTGAATTCAGTCCCATTCTCCTGACATAGTCAGGATTTCGGGCATGTAGCAGTGTGGCTATCTCCCCTGGACATGTTTGTTGACCTAGTCAGGCTTCACCCTTAACCACGTAAGCAATTAACAAGTCAGACTGTGTATGACTAAAACTTCTCATGAACCGATTGGCATTGAGATGCTCATCCTAACACTGTAAGTATTTACACAAATAAATAGCTTGCTTGAAAAAAAGCCAAGTAATGGAAGAGGTTTATGCTCACCAGAGTTTAGAAGAAGATGTCTTCAGTGCCTGGTACACACCTCATATACTGTACATGTGAAGAAATATGCTTCTGGTTTTAGCAAACAAAATTATACCCATGACTATAATTCCGCTGGGCTAGTTGTTAACGAATATTCATATTTGATTTGCAAATCTAACCATAAATTGGGAAGCTCAGCCTGTCTGAAATGTTCTGAAAATTTAATAGGAAAACTTTAATCTAGTGCCAGGAAACTGATTAGTGTCCAATGAAGTTCCACTGCCCACTCTTCTAAAACCTTTGGGAGACCTGAAAGATTCCATCTTGTATGTCAGACATTGACTAAATTTTAAAAATCAAGACAGCGTTTGCAGTTTATTGCTTTGTGTTTTGCTTTTGTGTGTAACAAGGGACACTCATTAATGTGAGTAGCAAGCAGCATCACATTAATGTGAATCTCCTTTTTCTCAAGCTCCTGCTAACTTTCTTTCAAAAATTATCACATATAAAACCATATTGCAAATTATACTTGACATTTAAAAAACTATTGCAGATCACATTTTTATTCAACATTTCCACATTTATATCTGCTCTTTATATTTCCTCTTTGTGACAGATGGGAAAGAACACAACTCCTTTAATTGCATTCTTACAATTAATACAAAATGAACACGTCCTATGTTAACAAGCATGAAGGGTATAACAATTCAGCTATTAGGGATAACATGCCATTGAATTACAATTATTAAATTAAATTTACATATGTAAATTAAACTGATTAGAAAATAAACATTTCCCCACAACTCAAAAATTGTAATTCCCAATTTTGAGATTCAGAAAATATAATTACTTTGACTGCAGACAAAACAAGTTATTAGTTCTACTAATTAGACTTAATTTGCATATGATAATTACCTAATTAGAAAATTAGTGCTTGTTTACATTGTACAAGCCACAAGTTCTGCATTTATAAAACATTTGCAACCTATAACTATGATAGTGTTTGAGGTAACACAATGATCAATTATGTTGATTTGCATATACAAATGTTTTCCTTCTTGAAATGTTTCATTTAATTTCAGGATTGTTGCAGCTACTAAAAGAAAATTTACAAGGCAAGGTGTCCACTGTGTTCGAGACCAGCTCGTGGACCTCAGAGCAGGAGCAAAGATGGGGCACTGGAAGTGGAGGCCGTGTTTTAATTTGCTTCAACAGCTATCACTGTGGCTGGCACTTACCTTTATAACTTAAACAGTGCAGAGCACGACTTTTCACATTTTGGAGGGCAAATATGAAATGGATAGGATAGAAACTTGAGAATCATTGAAATTCTTTTCCCTTTCCTTAATTACAGTATCCCTTGCTTCTCCACTGCCATTCATACAGTGATCTTAGAGTCATAGAGTTATTTTACACATGGAAAGATGCCCTTCAGCCTATCATGTCCATGCCAGTCATCAAACATTCATCTATTCTAATCCAATTTTTGAGCATTTGGGCTCATAGTGTTGTATTCTATGATGTTTAAGTGTTCATTTAGAGTCATAGAGATGTAAACAAGGAAACAGTCCTTTCAGTCCAACTCATCCATGCTGACCAGATATCCTCAATAAATCTAATACCACTTGCCAGCATTTGGCCCATATCCCTTAAAACTCTTCTTAATAAAACCCATCCAGACGTCTTTCAAATGCTATAATTGTACCAGCCTCTATCACTTCCTCTGGCAGCTAATTCCAAACATGCACCACTCTCTGCTTGAAAAGGTCGTCCCTTACGTCTTTTTAAATCTTTCCCCTCTTACTTAAACCTATACCCTCTAGTTTTGGGTGGCCTGACCCCAGGGAAAAGACCTTGTCTATTTACCTTATCTGTGCCCCTCATGATTTTATAGTCCTCTATAAGGTCACCTCTAATCCTCCGATGCTCCAGGAAAAATAGCCCCAGCCTATTCAGCCTTGCCTTATAGTTAAATAGCTATTAAATGTCTTGAGGGTTCATGTCTCCACCATCCTTTTGGGAAATGAGTTCCAGATATTCAAAACCCTCTGGGTAAAAAAGTGTTTTCTTAAATCCCCCCAAAACCTTACCTGAAATCTGTGCCCCTGATTACTGTCCCCTCTAATAAAGGGAAGTGTTTCTCCCTATCTAACCTGTCTGTGCCCCTCAGAACTCAATCATATGCCCCCTTCACCATCTGTGTTCTAAGAAAAGCAACCCCAGCTAGTTGAGTATCTCTTCATTGCTGAGTCACTCCAACCACACAACAGGTGAATCTTTTCTACACCCCCTCTGATGCAATCATATGCTTCTCATAATGTGACAACCAGAATCGCACAGAGTACTTCATGTATGGTCTAGCATTATGTATCATTTCCTGATCTTGTATTCAATGCCTCAACTAATAAATGTAAGCCACCATCTGCCTTCTTAACCACCTTTTCAATCTGTCTTGCTGCTTTCAATGACCTATGGGCATATGAAAGCAGATAGTAAGAGTTTCCATAAATATTTTAAAATTGAGTTATTAAAGTGAGCATTAATCTTATGGAAGGTATGTCTGGGGTATTGATAATGAAAACAAAGGAAATGGCAGATGAATTGATCAGATAATTGTTACCTGTTTCACTACAGAGGATACGTGTAACATCTCAGCAGTAGCAATAAATCAGGTAGTGGAAGGGAGGAACTCTGGAAAATTGCAATCACCAGAGAGTGGTACTCGGTAAGTTGTTGGAGCTGAAAGCTGGCAGGTGTTGGTCCTGATGGACTTTAGTCTAGAGTCTGAAAAGGAGTGGCTCATGAGATTGTTGATGAATTGATTTTAATTTTTAAAATTTCCTTAGATTTGGAGAAGGTTCCATTAGTTTGGAAAATAGCAACATAACTACTAGATTCAAAAAAGGACAGAAAGAAGGCAACTCCAAACCAGTTAGCTTAACGTCTGTCAAAGGGAAAATATTAGAAGTCACAATTAAAGAAATTATAGCATGGAACTTTGTTAAATTCAAGGTAATCAGATAAAGGCAACTTGGTTTTGTGAATATGAAATCATACCTAACCAATCGGTTGGAGTTCTTTGTAGAGGTGAAACATGTTGTGGTTAAAGGGGAATCAGTGGATATGCTGTACTTAGATTTGTTGAAGAAATTTGATAAAATGCTACATCAAAAGTTATTGCAAAAGGTAAAAGCTCATGATTTAATGGGTAGCATATTGACACGGTTGTCGGGCAAACAGGAAGCAGACAGTAGGCATTAATGGGATGTAGTCTGGTTGGCAGCCTGAGGGATTAGTGCTGGGATTTCACTGTTTACAATTTGTATAAATGACTCAGACGAGGAGATGGCAGTTATGTTTGCCAAATTTTCTAATGACAGAAAGATAGATAGGAAGTTAAACTGTGAAAGAGTGTGACAGAAAGATACTGATAGGTTAAGTAAGTGGGTAAAGATCTGATAACAAAAGTATTATATGTGAAGATATGAAAGTGTTCATTTTGGCAGGAAGAACAATAAAGAAACATATTATTAAATGATAAGAACCATGAGGTGAAAAGGGATTTAGATGTTGTCATACATGAATTGTAAAAGGTCGGTATGCATGTACTGCAATTAATGAAGAAATGTACAGAATGATACATTTTATTTATTATGAATTAAATACAAAAGTGTGGAGGTTATGTTTCAGTTATACAGTGTAGTGGAGACTCCACATGGAGTATTGTATGGAGTATTGATCACATTATTTAAGAAAAACTATAAATGCATTGGAAGCAGTTCAGAGAAGGCTTACTGGGCTAATACCTCAAATGTGTGTGCTATCTTATGGGATGATGTGGATGTGCCAGTGTTGGACTGGATTGGACAAGGTCAAAAACCACATGTCACCAGGTTATGATTCAACAGATTTGTTTGGAAACACTAGCTTTCAGAACACTGCTCCTTCATCAGGTGTTAGTGAGAGAAGAAGGCCTTAGACACAGAATTCTTAAAGCTAGTCCTACGAGGAAGGTAAAACAGGCTAAGCATGTACCTGCTGGGTATATTAGAGTAAGAGATGACTTGACAGAAACATCCCAGAGCTTCAGGGGTCTTGACAGGCTAGATGTGAAAAGGATTTTTTTTCTCTTTTATGGGAAATGCTGTTTAAGAATAAGATGATGCCAATTTCAAACGAAGATGAGGCAAAAACATTTTCTCACACAATGTTATAAATCTTCCTGAAAGGGTGATGGAAGCAGAGTTTTTGGTTATCTCTAAGGCAGATATGGATATATCCTTGGTAAGCAAGGGAATGCAGTATTATCAGAGATCAGCAGGAATCTGGATCTGAGGTTACTATCAGATCAGCCATGATCTTATTAAATTGTGGAGCCAGTCTGAAGAGACAAATGCTTACTTCCTGCTCCTTGTTTGTAAATTTGCATATAATTCATTTCTGAATAGATGAAGGTACATCTTACAACTTACAGGCACAGCGACAGTGAATTAAAGATCTTCAACTTAAATTTCTTCAGATAAATCTTCTATCCAGTTTACTCTGGATCATGCAAAGTTTTTAATCCTCATAAACAACCTAAATTATTTTATCATTTTAATTCAGTAGCATGAAAAATGAATAATCACATTATTTGAATCAAGGAACTTCAGATAAAGCATGGTAGCTTCCATTATAAAAAGACTTCCATCTGAAGAGTATGCATACCACCATGTTTTTCAAAACAATTATGACTGATTGCATTGAACATAATGGCAAAATACTCATTAAAATTGTTTTTCCAGACTATCTATCTTTATTACAGTGGCTGATCCGATACCTAATGGTATTTATAACTACTCAGGTTGTGTTGCTAGCTTAACACAGGATTACTGACGGCATGGGAACTGTGTCTCTCAACACACAGAGACAGCAAAGTCTAGATGGTTAGTCAGCACATGGGAGCTGGCTACAAAATTAGAGACTTAAAAAATTGTAGGTTTGTCACAAATGTGCCTTTCCTCTAATCTAAACTGATTATTATGTGACCTTCTCTCTGTAAAAATTGCAGTTAAAAACGAGCAAAACCAAAAATTAATGCTTCCCAGCAGCAGATCAGGGTGGTATCAATGCCTTATCTCAACCTCCCATCACAGAACCGAGGATCAGTGTGCAGTAACTGTCCTGTTCTCACAAGCTATCCTGTTTTCGGGAGGGGATGGGCAGGAGATGCAGGGGCAGGGGTTCATCTCCTTAATGATAGCCTGACAGTTGTAGTCGGTCTTTATTTTTAACTTGGCTGAAGTGATTCTGTCCACTTATCAGTATTCTGACATCCCCTTACTTACATCTCTAGCGCCAGCTCTCTTGATGGGACTGTTGGCCAATGATAACTCTAGCCTCCTCTGACCTGCCATGTCAAATCATCCATGATCCTTCTTTAGATGGCAAACACAGAGGCAGCTTCTTCATTCGCTGTCATTCATATTTTAGTGCCATTTGGTTCAGCTCTGACCCACACAATGTCAGCATCCAGAAACTGGCTCAACCCGTGAAACGTTCCAAAGAGCATACAGTTCTGTCATGTGATGACCATAAACCCTAGTCAAAGAGGTCATTTTTAAGAAGTATCTTAAGGGAGGAGATTGAGGTAGGGAAGCGAGGAGAACAATGGGGATATTTTCGAGCTTAGAGTGGCAGATGAGACACAGCCACTAATGGTGGCTTAATTAAAATTGGTGACATTCAAAATGCTAGAAATTGATAAGGACTGATAATGTACAAAGTTGTGGGCTGGAAGTGATTACAGAAATAAGGTGACACAACACAGAAGTTTTTTGCAATGAGGCAGAATGGATGTTGTGAAGCTTGAAAGGGCTCAGAAAAGATTTACAAGGATGTTGCCAGGGTTGGAAGGTGTGAGCTATAGGGCGAGGCTGAGTAGGGTGGGGCTATTTTCCCTGGAGCATCGGAGGCTGAGGGGTGACCTTGTAGAGGTTTATAAAAAGGATAAATCGATCTTTTCCCTGAGGTCAGCAGTCCAAAACTAGAGTGCACAGGTTTAGGATGAGAGAGGCAAGATTTAAAAGGAACCTAAGGAATAACATTTTTTCATACAGAGAGTGGTGCATGTATGGAATGAGCTGTCGGAGGAAGTGGAGGAGGCTGGTACAATTACAACATAAAAGGCAGCTGGATGGCTATATGAACAGGAAGGATTTAGAGGGATATGGGCAAAATGCTGCCAAATGGGACGAGATTAATTTAGGATATATGGTCGGTATGGACGTGTTGAACTGAAGGGTCTGTTTTGGTGCTGTACATCTCTGACTCTATCTCTGCAAACACTCTAGGTTCACCTGAATACTGTTGGCTCTCAGCAACTGTCTACCCCAGACTGAATAAAAACAGTAAAGTCATGGAAATCTGAAAAGTTTAGAATATTAAGTATTTGTGCTTACTATAGAAGATAAACCTGCAACAGCCCATCAAAAGTCAGGGGAAGAACCAGCTTTAAGAGATTTGCCAGTTCAGAGGTCCGTCCGTCCTGGCATCACACATGGGCATCACAGCATTTGTCATGACTGTACCTGTGTGGTGACCTGCCGTAATTACCTGCAAGGGTCTTGGTCACTATGGTGGTCTGCTGTGCTCTCTAGAGAGGGGTGGACCTCAAGGAAAGTAAGATCCTAAAAGAGGAGGGCTCACAGGGGGAGAGACATGGGGTAAGAGGAAGAATTAGAGATGGATGGCGCTGAGCAGAGTAGTGTTCGAGCTGTATGACAAGGCAAATTTCTCGTACAAATCCCCTCCCTCCAAACCTGACCTCTCTCTTCTCCCTTCAAAGTACCGGGTCCCCAGTGCTTCTGTGACATCTCAATTCCCTGTGATGCAGAGGAAATCCTAAACAAATATCATCATACCTCCACTTTCTCATCTTTCCTGAATGCCTTTAACCCAGGATATTTAATCCACAGCCCTGCCCTTCTTTGAGCCAACTCTCCATGAGACCTATGGCATTATATTTCCATGTAGCTATCTGTGCCGCTTGAAGCTGTTACACAAAATTGTAATTTCCACATATACTGTTGCACCAAACTTTAATATAGCAACTGCCCTCTTCTGTAACTATCATTGTAATATGGCTACAAGTTCCTTTGAGAATTTTATCCAATTGGCATTCAAATCTCTTGGCATTCCTAAGGTAATTGAACATGCCCAGAATAATACTCAGGCTTAGAAATCTGTATTGTAACAGAGTGTCATAACATTATAATAGAAATTGTGTGAAATATTTAAGACTTTTTATAAAACATCTGGTAGTGACTTGACAGAGCTGTCCCCAGTGAGCAATCTCCCTAAATTCTGAGCATCTGCTTGCATTAGATGGATTACTATACCTTTCCAGTTTTGTACTGGAGTCTGCTTCATAAGTTCAAAGCCATTGTATAATTATCTGAAGAAATGAATCTATAGTCAATATAAGAGGCAACATGAATGTAACTGAAACTATGAAGTACAGTAATGCTTAACTTGAACACAGATCTGTTACATTTTTATTGGTAAAATCATTACAAATCTTATGTGATCATGCTTGCTTGCCCTAAGTAGATTTTCCATTCTGTAAATCTTGCAACAAAATGGCTAATAGCTGCACTTGAATAATTCAAGGTGCACTTGGATAAAATCCTACAACAATTTTACAGAGTTTATTTTCCCATTCTCATGTAATACCTACCAGCTCCCTCTTACACTACAACCCTTACCATGGAAGTCTTTTTTTTTAACCCAAATCACGTCCAATATTTAAATACAGCCTCAAGACTTAAAATGCACTACAGTCTCTGAGATACTCAAGACTGGCATATTCATTGCTTTCACTTCTAACTTTCATCTAAATCTTGCAACATCCATAATGTTTCTTTAAATCTCAGTGAGTTCTATTTTAATGATCATTCTGTTATTATCTTCTGTTTTCTCGTAGAAATGTAGATTCATCACATTTTATTTCTTCTCCATTGTTTTCTTATACATTTTACTGCAACTTTTGAACAAGCAGTGACATGTACATGCAGTGACAGCTGCCGACTGACTTAATAAGATGGGCTTCGGCTCCCTTGGCATACTGATCATATGTGACCAAATATAGAGGATCATACTGTAAGTGGCCCCACAAATTTATACTTTGAAATGTAACTCCTCCTGGACGTTTTTAAGGCTAAGAATCTGTTCAGTGATTGGCTTCCAGGTGAAAAGTTTGGCATCCGATTTCCATGAATAATAATAAACATTAATGGAGCAATAGTACAACAAAACATCTGCTACAACAAGTTTGCTCTTTGAGAGAATCACTTAAGTCTTCAAGATACAACTCTGTAACCTGGACAGATCAAAATGGCTCTGCACTGTTCTCCAGGATGTGCACTCCTTATGATTTCAGTATTCGAAAAGAGCTGGACTTCAACATTGCTGGTGGGGGTGTTGTGTCCAATCGTTTGATGTTGATATGTACATCTGTTGGCTGTTTTCTGCCCTGTTACCCATGGTTCAATCCTTGTGGGTGTTGTTACAGAGGCAGAAAGACTTAAACTGAGCTGGAAGTTGTGGCTGCACACATTTTGGAAAACATTTTGTAATCACATACTGTGGAACCTGGTGTGTTTTATTTTTCATATCTCAAAATACAAATGGAAAGATCCTAATTCTGTTTGATAGAGAAGGGCATCCAATGACCTATACTCAGAGAACTTCTCAGTTACAACTGCAAAGGACATGAAGGCAATTCTGATTGCTAAAGCCTTCCTGCTGTGGAAAAACACTGGTAAACTTCCTTCTCCCCCAAGTAAATATCTTACACAATGACTATATATAAAACATCTTTGTCCCGGTAGGAGCTTGCTAATAATCATCATCAGTGAAGAAGTCAACATCAGTCAACTCAGTCTTTTTATGTGACTGTAACCTGCATAAATATGATGAACGTACACTCTACTTTGATGCAATAATGTTCAAAGTTCATTATTGTTCCAAACTGCAAAACCAAACACATTACAGCTTCTGAAATTAGATTAGAATCCCCACAGTACGGAAGCAGGCCCTTTGGCCCAATAAGTCCACACCGACCCTCTGAAGACTAACCCACCCAGACCCATTCCACTACCCTGTATTTACCCCTGACTAATACACCTAACACTATGGGCAATTTAGCATGGCCAATTCACCTGACCTGCACATCTTTGGACTCTGGGAGGAAACCGAAGCACCCAGAGGAAGCCCATGTAGACACGGGGAGAATGTGCAAACTCCACGCAGTCACCCGAGGCAGGAATTGAACCCAGGTCCCTGGTGCTGTGGGTTGCAGTGTTAACCACTGAGCCACTGTGCTGCCCCCAGTTAAGCCAGAAAATGCTGGACATATGCAGCTGGTCTGATAGCGTCCATGGAGAGAAATAAAAACAACATTGATGGGGAGAATTTTGCTTCTCCCTGGGAACAAAGGTCTGCATGAGGCATAAACAAGGGGATAGGTCTAGTAAAACCGGTGGTAACCATGACAGATTGGCTCAGCTGCAATGTCCCAGCATTCAAGAATTTTGCCAATGCTGGGTGAGAACATGGACTGCCACAAGGAAATGGATGTAAAAGTCCATTCAAGGCCATTTTACCAGGTCATTGGCATTTTGCCAACGGTGGACCAAACCCTGCCAGGCAGGGAGGTTGCTGGCTGAGTATAGGCGGCCTTCTAATAGCAGCTTTGGGGCGAGGGTGGGGGCATGGATGGATGGGGGTGAAGTGATTTCTTTAAGGAAAGAGGGCAGCCGTGCACAGGGAAGACAGACCCCACAGCCCCTAGTATTTTTCTCTGATGGTTTTCCTCTCCTTCAGCCTGTCATTTGGATATCATAGGGAGCAGGACCATCTCCTTCCTCATCCGGAGACATTGTTCCTTGTGGCGCTACTGAGACTCCAAAGCTGCCAGCTAATCAGATTTTAATAAACAGGGCATTTGATAAATTATACTTTGCAGAATAATTATACATTTCTATGGAGCTGGCTGGCAAAGCATAAGGCCACTTTGGTAGAGATACTGTTTTCTCTCATCGGCAATATGCATAAACACATCATTGATATGTCCAGGTCTCTTGGTTCAGGCTGCCTGCTGACATTACTAAGTTGACTGAATGATGCCTTGTGTACCTATATCCATACAAGTGTCTCTTAAGAACTAGCCCTCAGCAGAAGGTAGACTGAAACATTACCTTAAGTGAAAATGATGGACAATGGTGGAGATCATCCTGAAATCCTGGCTACTTGTATTATGTGTATGGTTCGAAAGATTCAAATAAGTGATTGACTTAGGGCAATCTATCTGCCAAAAAGAGTAAAGTATATCAAGTGCTCAGAGGCAGGGGTCAGTCCTTGTCAGGAATTGACTTTTTCAAGTGGAAAATGGACCAGGGAAACAAGAGGAAGACGGGTGTGGCAGGGGAGGGGGGAGGAGGAAAGGATTCAAGTAGCTGAGATTAACATATATGTGTCAATTGTCTGTTTATTTTCTGGGATCAATGAACTGCTCTCAACTAATGCAGACTGCATTCTTTCCTTGTCCATTTAGTTAATGGAGAATATTTAAACTGTTGATTCTTAATAAATCCAATAAATTACCTTTAAATTACGTACTAATACTCATCTGGGATTCTTAGGTATGAGTGGCTTCAGAATCCAAAATTGAACAGGAATTCCCAGAAGCTCTCTGGATGAAAGCCCTGTCTCCCATCAATTAACACTAAACTGATCATGAGATGGCTGTGAGACTGTTGACTTTGCCACTGTTGAGCTTCCAATGGCTTTTTCTTTGGTGGTGGGTCAGGAAACCTCTTCACGTGAAAGATCATGATCAGTAAGGCATTCGACAAGGTTCCCCATGGGAGACTGATTAGCAAGGTTAGATCTCATGGAATACGGGGAGAACTAGCCATTTGGATACAGAACTGGCTCAAAGGTAGAAGACAGAGAGGGTTGTTTTTCAGACTGGAGGCCTGTGACCAGTGGAGTGCCACAAGGATCAGTGGTAGGTCCTCTACTTTTTGTCATTTTTGTCATCCAAAATGATTTGGATGCGAGCATAAGAGGTACAGTTAGTAAGTTTGCAGATGACACCAAAATTGGAGGTGTAGTGGAGAGCGAAGAGGGTTACCTCAGATTACAACAGGATCTGGATGGGCCAATGGGCTGAGAAGTGGCAGATGGAGTTTAATTTAGATAAATGCGAGGTGCTGCATTTTGGGAAAGCAAATCTTCGCAGGACTTATACACTTCATGGTAAGTCCTAGGGAGTGTTGCTGAACAAAGAGAACTTGGAATGCAGGTTCTCAGCTCCTTGAAAGTGGAGTTGGAGGTAAATAGGATAGTGAAGAAGGCGTTTGGTATGCTTTCCTTTATTGGTCAGAGTACTGAGTACAGGAGTTGGGAGGTCATGTTGCGGCTGTACGGACATTGGTTAGGCCACTGTTGGAATATTGCATGCAATTCTGGTCTCCTTCCTATCGGAAAGATGTTGTGAAATGTGAAAGGGTTCAGAAAAGATTTACAAGGATATTGCCAGGGTTGGAGGATTTGAGCTACAGGAAGAGGCTGAACAGGCTGGGGCTGTTTTCCTTGGAGCGTCGGAGGCTGAGGGGTGACCTTATAGAGGTCTACAAAATTATGAGGAGCATGGATAGGATAAATAGGCAAAGTCTTTTCCCTGGGGTCGGGGAGTCCAGAACTAGAGGGCATAGGTTTAGGATGAGAGGGGAAAGATATAAAAGAGACCTAAGGGGCAACTTTTTTATGCAGAGGGTGGTATTTGTATGGAATGAGCTGCCAGAGGATGTGGTGGAGGCTGTTACAATTGCAACATTTAAGAGGCATTTGCATGGGTATATTAATAGGAAGAGTTTGGAGGGATATGGGCCGGGTGCTGGCAGGTGGGACTAGATTGGGTTGAGATATCTGGTCGGCATGGACAGGTTTGACCGAAGGGTCTGTTTCCATGCTGTACATCTCTATGATTCTATGACCAAGATTTCAACTCTGTAGCCTCTCATCCCAATACCAATTGCTCTGAGCATACATATATTCCTTCTGTTTCCTGATGAAGGGCTTTTGCCCGAAACGTCGATTTGGCCTGTCCTCGGATGCTGCCTGAACTGCTGTGCTCTTCCAGCACCACTAATCCAGAATCTGGTTTCCAGCATCTGCAGTCATTGTTTTTACCTCCTATATTCCTTCTGTACCTATTCCAGAGCTTATTCTGAATGCAATGTTGTGAGCAGCATTTTTGTAGCTGATTCGTGCTAATTGAGGATAATGGGACTGAAGTACCCATCCTTTCATGGCAGCTTATTCCAATATAAAGCCACCCTTGGCAACTTCACCACAGTTTGAACTTGCCTTCTGCATTCCATTTGTGTAAGGCTATAAGTTATTGAAGCTGAATTTGATCATTTGGCCCATTGATGTTGCTTCATCATTCCATCATGGCTGATATATTTCTCAACCCCATTCTCCTGCCTTTGCACTGTGACCTTTGATCCCTTTATTACTCAAGAACCTAGGTCTTAAAGACATACAATGATGTGACCTCCACAACCTTCTGAGGTAATGAGTTCCACAAATTCACCAACCTCTGGCTCAAGAAATTTCTCCTTATCCCAGTTCTAAAAGGTTGTCCCTTCACTTTGAGATTATGTCCTCAGGTCCTAGACTCCCTACTAGTGGAAACATCTTCTCCATCCAGGCCTTCCAGCATTCGCTAAGTTTCAATGAAATCCCCCCTTCATCCTTCTAAATTCCATCCAGTACAGACCCAGAACCTTAACTGCTCATCATATGACAAGTCCGTCATCCCCAGGATCATTCCTGTAAACCTCTGTGGAAAAGTACTATGCAAGCTGCTTTATACGCTTGCCGCTGTTGCCCCTGGCACTATAGTCTGTATTTCCACCACGTTGGATGTTTTGTCTGACACCCAACTGCTTCTGGAGCAAAATCCAGCTACCGCTTCAATTTAGTTGGAAAAAAGTTGGACTTTGTGGAAAAGGTGAAGGTTTAAATGTCACGCCTATTAGTTGTCTCACTGCCTCAGAGACTGTTCTCAGAGCCTGCATTTGAGCAGAATGTTCTTTAAACATGGTTGTTTTCATAGAACTGTCCATTAGTTCGGGACTCCTCTTTCTGAAGCCGT
The DNA here is from genome assembly GCF_037043375.1 of Chiloscyllium plagiosum. NCBI lineage: Eukaryota > Metazoa > Chordata > Chondrichthyes > Orectolobiformes > Hemiscylliidae > Chiloscyllium > Chiloscyllium plagiosum. The sequence goes on along the minus strand of NW_028270141.1, from coordinate 92,146,184 downwards.
TTTGTCAGATGTTTCTGGTTTAATTTTCTGGTACATCGGGCCTTAATCAATTTAAGCAACTTGAGCCATCGCTGAAAATTGCATTGACTCTCCCATCCCTTTTGAGGTTCCTAATTCTTTTGAGGTCCTTGCTACATCTTATAATTGTTGTGATTCCTTCTCTTCATCCTTTACTTCTTCAGGTGATATTGTAGCCAGCTCTTGAGAAAACAAAGCTGACCTCTTTATTAAATTTTTTAGATGCATTTAAAGAGAAGTAAGTTATTTAGTTTATCGAGTCCCTTCTATCATAGAATAGAATATGACTGTCCTGCTCCAATCTCGATGATCATAACAAAGAACTTCTCAGGATTGATCTGTTTTCCCTTGGACAGGAGAGTTCAAAATTAGAGGCATAATTTTATAGTGAGAGGAGAACGATATATAAAGGACCTGAGGGGCAACGTTTTCACACTAAGGGTGGTTCGTATGTATGAAGAGCTGCCAGAGGAAGTAATAAATGCAAGTACAGTTAGAACATTTAAAAGCATTTGTACAGGTAGATGAATATGAAAGGTTTAGTGGGATATGGGCCAAACACAGGCAAATGGGAGTAGTTTAGTTTGAGAAAATTGGTCGGAATGGACAAGTTGGACCAAAGGTTTTGTTTCCGTGCTGTTTGACTCTATGACTCTATTTATACCAGTCAAAATTATCTCCAGCAACCTGAAGGGTCACCATACCCAAAACGTTAAGTCTGATTTCTCTTCACACATACTACCAGACCTGATGAGCTTTTCCAGCAACTTCTGTTTTTTTCATTTCTGAAAGAATTCTATGCTCTCTAACCTCAGTAACACATGTGACCCTGATGTACCTTTTCCATAGTCCTGAAGATAAATATTATCAAACATTACCTATCATGTACCATCTCTGAGGTGTTCATTTACAGCTCACATTCTTTCTTCTGGGGAATTTAGCTATATCTGAATGAAAGATGATCATTCTTATTCATTGAAAATCTGCCTATTGCTCCTTCTAAATTTGTGAGAGAAGCCTTCCAGTCACGTTCATCCGGTTTACAACTGTTTATTGAACATGTTTATTTTCACTGTAACACCCAACACTGATTGGCCAGATGCCAGGAAGAGTTATACGTACATATTGTATCACTCATGTATACATGGTTCCTTCCATCTCTACTCCGAGAATTGGCATGTTGCACCTTCAGCTCACAATGTGCATTTCCTCACCAAGATTAGGCAGTTTCATGCTATTAAGAGTTTTTTGTGTGCATTTGTGTATTAATAACCAGCAAGGCTAAAAGTGTAACAGTTCACTGTATTTTTTTCAAGGATAAAATTTCAGAAATGTTGTGAGTATACTTTTCTGTGGGTCAACCATTTCTTTCAATTTTTATCTTATAAAGCACAAAGGTATTCGGTGCATTGAAATGCTACCACATGGAATATTGGTTGAGGGCTAACAATCAAACCAGAATCTGAATAATAAAGTAGATTAAGAAAAAAATTTCTGTCAATATCATGCATCAAAACATTGCTGTCAGCCGTACTTGAATGGGGAGATTGTGCCATGGGGTTATGTCGCTGTGCTAATAATTCAGAGAATCTACTTAATGCCCTGGGGATAATGGAACAAATCACACCAGAGCAGCAGATGGTTTTTGTTTTATTGTAGAATTCACATTTAATTTTACTAATCGTGATTGTTGCAACAAGCCTTAGTTTAGTAACAATCTTCAGGGAAGGAAATCTGCCATCTTCACTTGATGTGACATAAGTGTGACTCCAAATCACAGCAGTATGCTTGACTGAAATGCCTTTTCAAAGCCTAACTATTCAATTAAAGGGCAATTATAAATGAGCAACAAAAGCCACGGCCACCCTAATTTAATGAATTAATTTTTTGAAAACATTGTAAAATAATTCTTTCCAAACACTTAAGCGATATTTATGTGGTATAGTGGATCAAAAAATGGTACAATGTTCAGTTTTGAATTTCAATCAGCCTGCAGGACATCAGAGTTATTGCAAATGGACAGTGCACGATGCAAGGAAAAATGCTTGGTTGAGGTCAATGTTTTACCTTGTTCATTTGTTTTATTTGCACTATTTTTAATGCAGGTAGTGGAATGCGTTCTCCTGAATGCAGATCCAGTTAAGAACTTGCTTGAAAGTTGCTATCTAAGGAGCTTTGGTAATTTTTTGCTGTGTATCTGATAGATGATACATGCTACTCATGTGAAGTGTTGGCTGTGGAGGGCGTGAATGTTTATAGATCTTGGGCCTGTAGAGTAGGCTTTGTTCTTGATGGTGCCAATTCTCTTGAGTGATGTTGGATCTCCCAGGCAAATGGGAAGTATTCCATTACACTCCTCACTTGATCCTTGTACATGGTGGACAGGCTTCAGGGAGTAAGGAGGTGGGTTACTGCTGCAAGATTCCTAGCTTCTGACCTGCCCTTGTAGATAAAGTATATGGTGAGTCCTGATGAAGGACTTTTGCCCGAAACATCGATTTTCCAGCTCCTTGGATGCTGCCTGACAGACTGTGCTTTTCCATCACCACTCTAATCTGGACTCTGATTTCCAGCATCTGCAGTCCTCACTTTTGCCTATATGGCGAATACAGTTCAGTTTCTGGTCAGACATAACCTCCAGGATTCAGTGATGACAGTACCATTGGATGTCAAAGGGCAATGGATAGATTCTCTATTATGGGAGATGGTCATTAAAAGGCCTTAATATTATCCAGGTCCTGCTGCATTTGGACATGGACTGCTTCAGTAGATAAGGAGTCAGATATGTACTGAACATGGGCCACTTTTGACCTTATGATAGAGGGCAGATCATTGATGAAGCAGGTGAAGATGGTTGAGCCTAGGACACTGCCCTGAGGAACTCCTACAGACATGCCCTTCAGTTGAAATAACTCCAACAATCTCATTTTTATGAGTCCAACAAGCAGAGAACATTCCCTGTAATCCCCAATGACTCTAGCTTTTATCAGGCTCTTTTTGGTCACTCTCAGGCAAATGCAGTCTTGATGTCAAGGACTATCACTCTCACCTTACGTCTGGAATTCAATGCTTTTGCCCAAGTTGAACCAAGTCTGTAATGAGGTCAGGAGCTGAGTGGAACCCAAATATAACATGAATGAGCCAGTTATTGCTAAGCAAGTGTCCTTGTTAGCACTGTTAATGACATCTTCCATTATTTTACTGATGCTCGAGAAAAGATTGATCTGGTAATTATTGACTTGTTTGGATTTATCCTGCTGTTTTCCACATTGCCACATTGCTAGCAAGATGCAATTGTTGCAGTTTTGCTGGAACCTTGGCAAATACATGGCAAGCACAAGTCTTTAGTTTTAACGTTGCAACATTGTCAGGCCCACAGCTTTCACAGTCTCCAGTGCCTTCATCCATTTTTTAATAGCACATGGAATGAATAGAATTGGCTGAAGACTTGCAGATATGATGCTAGGGGCCTCTGCAGGAGGCCAAGATAGATCTTGCACTCTAGTGCACACTGAAAATTTAAGTGTTCATTCTTAATCCTCCTTGTTGCTCTACCGATTTTGCTTTGTCTTATGTCCAAATATTCCTTGAAATTCCTTGAAATTGTCAACTGAACACAAAATATACTTGCACTCACAGCAAGTGATGCCCGCTGCATGATTATCACTTACCAAATTAAGATGCAGACTGTAGTGAGGCAACAGTGAAGAAAGCATTCTTAGTTCTCTGGGATCTCATCGCCACTGACTGCATGAATCTTATCAGCATAAAGTGTACATATCTGGCTCTACGGAAGCAGAAATGAAAAAATACTCACCTCGTGGCAATATTCAAAGTAAAACATTCTTTGGCTCAATGAACTGTACTGACTCTGAATTAACTTAGAATGAATATTTAAAATGCTCATGAATCTTGCATAGCTTTCTCAGAGTTAGTTAGAGAATGTTAGCTGTAAAAAGCCATCCATTGCCGACAATGGAAAAATAAAACTAGAAATCAAACATCATCAGAAATACACAGCAGATCAGCCAGACGTAGCGCAGAGAATAACATTTTATGTGGAAACATTTTATGAAACAAAATAATAGCCAACCTCACCTTGAATATTTCAGTTTGAAGGTACAGTCCATCCTTAAACATTATTTTGTGTTATTGCTCTATAGTGTTGTGATTGAGGCCTGGAGGAGTGCACTGTCATTGTAGTCCCACTATGTTCACAGGTCACAACATGAAATAAAAATACTTTTTCCAATTCCAAGATGAATATATAAATATTGTACCATTTTCCATATCAGGTTCGAAACAAGATCTTTCACCTAGATTTATTAATAAATGTAATCATTGGTTTATTACCAAAATAAAATGTATCAATAACAATTCAGCAAATCGGTAGCATCCATAGTCAGTGTTGTGGTTCTGTTCGCCGAGCTGGAAGTTTTTGTTGCAAACGTTTCGTCCCCTGGCTAGGCGACATCATCAGTGCTTGGGAGCCTCCTGCGAAGCGCTTCTTTGATGTTTCCTCCGGTGTTTATAGTGGTCTGTCCCTGCCGCTTCCGGTTGTCAGTTTCAGCTGTCCGCTGTAGTGGTTGGTATTTTGGGTCCAGGTCGATGTGTTTGTTGATGGAGTTTGTGGATGAATGCCATGCCTCTAGGAATTCCCTGGCTGTTCTCTGTCTGGCTTGCCCTATGATAGTAGTGTTGTCCCAGTCGAATTCATGTTGCTTGTTGTCTGCGTGTGTGGCTACTAAGGATAGCTGGTCGTGTCGTTTCGTGGCTAGTTGATGTTCATGTATGCGGGTTGTTAGCTGTCTTCCTGTTTGTCCTATATAGTGTTTAGTGCAGTCCTTGCAAGGTATTTTGTACACTACATTCGTCTTGCTCATGTTGGGTATCGGGTCCTTCGTTCTGGTGAGTTGTTGTCTGAGCGTGGCTGTTGGTTTGTGTGCCGTTATGAGTCCTAGGGGTCGCAGTAGTCTGGCAGTCAGTTCCGAGATGCTCCTGATGTATGGTAGTGTGGCTAGTCCTTTTGGTTGTGTGTCCTCATTCCGTGGTCTTTCTCTTAGGCACAGATGCCCTAGGACTCACAACGGCACACAAACCAACAGCCACGCTCAGACAACAACTCACCAGAACGAAGGACCCGATACCCAACATGAGCAAGACGAATGTAGTGTACAAAATACCATGCAAGGACTGCACTAAACACTATATAGGACAAACAGGAAGACAGCTAACAACCCGCATACATGAACATCAACTAGCCACGAAACGACACGACCAGCTATCCTTAGTAGCCACACACGCAGACAACAAGCAACATGAATTCGACTGGGACAACACTACTATCATAGGGCAAGCCAGACAGAGAACAGCCAGGGAATTCCTAGAGACATGGCATCAAGCTCATGAACCCATTGACCAAGGTCACAAAACATTTGGGAAGGTCTGGAGTGAGGTGGATAAAAACACACACACGGAAACCATCCTTTCAGTGAAATCTTGCAGCAAGACTCATGGCAGAAGACCATGCAACAATCCAAGAAGATCCGACCTGACCTGCCAGACCCACCTTCATGGAAGCAAGACAAATCTATGTTAAAAAGGAAGGAGAATCTGACAGCCCAGCTTAAACACGTGGATCATTGCTAGTAATCGCCTTTCTCAGATGGAGACAGCTAGACTGAGAGTAAATACTGTGGGAATCTGGGAAATGCTCACATGGCGTTTTGAATTAAGAATACTTTGTTCATTAAGTCTAGTTGAACCGCACACTGAATCCTATATCTATTTGTTCATCTCACCTACAAGATTGCTTGGGTAAAGTGCTTTTAACATATAAGCCAGTCGAAGTGTCCAAAGTATAGACAGCAGTACCGTGCATTCATTTGCAAAGCTGAATAGTACCCGAAAACATTTGGGTGGGAGGGTGGCTTACACGATATTAGTGAAACATATGACTATCTTCAATATTTGATGATGGCTCCATCGATTATACATAGGCTGATGAATGTTCTTCTATAGCAGAATTGGAAGTTGAAAAACAGGACGCTTTGGTCATGATCTGATCTTCTTAAGTCTTAAACTGCTTCAGATTTTCTATACTTTGATCCCCAATGGCTTGTCACATCTCTTCAAGGAAGGTTTCTCAATCATGGTGGCCAATCCTTCTCAAATACCTTTTTTCAGTTAATCCCAGAGTGCTCTAAAGCATAATTTTCTCCTTTTTTACTCCTGTCTATATGCAAACTGTTATATCTATGCAGATATTTCAATGAGACATTTGTTTTAAGTCACTGCTTCCCTGTGCCAAAAATTTTTCTTTGGCCCTTGAGACCTCTGTCATATGAAATCTGAAAGATAAAGTGATATTTTCTTCCGCTGGAAGGCTCAGTAACACTGCTGCTGGACCTGCTGCCTGATTCTGCCACTTCCTGTCTGCATCTCATTCTGAAAACCCAGCCTCAAGGTTGCCCATGTGGCTAATTTTATTACATTTAAGTGTAACTTTGACCTCATTTAAATGTCACATGCAATTGATGCATGCAATAAAAGCCTGGAAACAAAGTGTGATGAATAATATCACAAACTGAAGTGCCACATAGAAACAAAACAGAAGGATGCACAACAGTGCACTTTGCATTACCACATGAATTACCACCAGCACTCACAAAATAATGAATTTCATCTGTTTATCAGAGCTGCATGCAGGCAGAAATATCACCAAAGACAATCTGTAGCTGTAATTAAAAAAAAGACAAAGGTTGCCACCGTATCAAAAATGTGCGATTGCACTATAGAGGGTTCAGAGCAGATTCACCAGAATGTTGCCGGGGGTGAAAAGTCTCAGGTATGAGGAGAGACTGGATAGGCTGAGTTTGTTTTTCTTGGAGCATTGGAGGCTGATAGAAGATCTGATTGAGGAATACAAAACTATGAGAGGTATAGACTGAGTAAATCATGAGAATCTCTTCCCCACAGCATGCGTGTCTAAGAACAGGGCATACGTTTAAGGTGACGAGTAAATAGTTTAGAGTCGATCTGACAGATACATAATTGGAACGTGGTGCCTGATAGGGTGGTGGAGTCAAGTACTCTCACAACATTTAAGAAGCCTCTGGATGAGTATTTAAAATACTTGGACATAGAAGGCTATGGACCAAGTCCAGGTAAATGGATTAATGTAGCTTGGTGTTTGTTGGTCAGCAAAGACAGGGTGGGCCAAAGGGCCTGTTTCTACGCTGTATGATTCTTTGACTCTAAAGGACAGTTAAAACAAATTGTTACGTTCACTGCCAAGCTTATTTTTACCCATCTCAACACAATTATAAGACTGAGTTCACACTAATAAATCGTCAGTAACCTAGACCAATTAAGCACTGAGTGTGACTTTGAACAGAGCGCTAAGAGTTGGGTGAGTAAGGGAGTTAGGTGAAGGGGGGAAGGAAATACTCCTTTGTATTTTCTAACCTTTCCATCCAGTTTGAGTTTGCTCTTGTTCCACTATGGGGAAGAAGGTCTGGTAAGTTGTTAAGGTCTGTTCTATTCTTCAACTTTAAAATTGAACAGAATCTGTCAGTAAAGTTAATAATATATATAAAACTGAGGAAAATTAAAAATTGAATAAAATAATTAAGTAACTAAATATACTACATTAGGAATTCCGGGATAGGTGATGTGTCACAGCTGCAACATGTGAAGACTCCTGGATTCCAATGTGATCCAGGGCAAACACAAAAGCAGTCAGTATTTGTAGCTTAAGAAGCTTCAAAGTCATAGAGCTGGAGGCCAAGCTGATGACAGCTATAACAGTCCATAAGACCATAAGACCATAAGGCATAGGAGTCGAAGTAAGGCCATTCGGCCCATTGAGTCCACTCCGCCATTCAATCATGGCTGATGGGCATTTCAACTCCACTTACCCGCATTCTCCCCATAGCCCTTAATTCCTTGTGACATCAAGAATTTATCAATCTCTGCCTTGAAGACATTTAGCGTCCCGGCCTCCACTGCACTCTGCAGCAATGAATTCCACAGGCCCACCACTCTCTGGCTGAAGAAATGTCTCCGCATTTCTGTTCTGAATTTACCCCCTCTAATTCTAAGGTTGTGTCCACGGGTCCTAGTCTCCTCGCCTAACAGAAACAATTTCCTAGCGTCCACCCTTTCCAAGCCACGTATTATCTTGTAAGTTTCTATTAGATCTCCCCTTAATCTTCTAAACTCCAATGAATACAATCCCAGGATCCTCAGCCGTTCCTCATATGTTAAACCCACCATTCCAGGAATCATCCGTGTGAATCTCCGCTGGACACGCTCCAGTGCCAGTATGTCCTTCCTGAGGTGTGGGGACCAAAACTGGACACAGTACTCCAAGTGGGGCCTAACCAGAACTTTATAAAGTCTCAGTAGCACAACGGTGCTTTTATATTCCAACCCTCTTGAGATAAATGACAACATTGCATTCGCTTTCTTAATCACGGACTCAACCTGCATGTTTACCTTTAGAGAATCCTCGACTAGCACTCCCAGATCCCTTTGTATTTTGGCTTTATGAATTTTCTCACCGTTTAGAAAGTAGTCCATGCTTGTATTCTTTTTTCCAAAGTGCAAGACCTCGCATTTGCTCACATTGAATTCCATCAGCCATTTCATGGACTACTCTCCCAAACTGTCTAGATCCTTCTGCAGCCTCCCCACTTCCTCAGTACTACCTGTCTGTCCACCTAACTTCGTATCATTGGCAAACATCGCTAGAGTGGCCCCAGTCCCTTCATCTAGATCATTAATATATAACATGAACAGCTGCGGCCCCAACACTGAACCCTGCGGGACACCGCTTGTCACCGGCTGCCATTCCGAAAAAGAACTTTTTATCCCAACTCTCTGCCTTCTGTCAGATAGCCAATCCTCAATCCATACCAGTAGCTCACCTCGAACACCATGGGCCCTCACCTTGCTCAGCAGCCTCCCCGTGTGGCACCTTATCAAAGACCTTTTGGAAGTCTAGATAGACCATATCCACTGGGTTTCCCTGGTCTAACCTACTTGTCACCTCTTCAAAGAATTCCAACAGGTTTGTCAGGCACGACCTCCCCTTACTAAATCCATGTTGACTTGTTCTAATCCGACCCTGCTCTTCCAAGAATTTAGAAACCTCATCCTTAATATGGATTCTAGAATTTTACCAACAACCGAGGTTAGGCTAATTGGCCTATAATTTTCCATCTTTTGTCTTGATCCTTTCTTGAACAATGGGGTTACAACAGCGATCTTCCAATCATCCGGGACTTTCCCTGACTCCAGTGACTTTTGAAAGATCTCAACCAACGCCTTCGCTATTTCCTCAGCCACCTCCCTCAGAACTCCAGGATGTAGCCCATCAGGGCCAGGAGATTTATCAATTTTAAGACCTTTTAGCTTTTCTAGCACTTTCTCTTTTGTAATGGCAACCATACTCAACTCAGCCCCCTGACTCCCTTTAATTGTTGGGATATTACTCATGTCTTCCACTGTGAAGACTGATGCAAAGTACTTATTAAGTTCTCCTGCTATTTCCTTATCTCCCATCACTAGGCTTCCAGCATCAGTTTGAAGTGGCCCAATGTCTACTTTTGCCTGTCGTTTGTTTCTTATGTATTGAAAGAAACTTTTACTATCATTTCTAATATTACTGGCTAGCCTACCTTCATATTTGATCCTCTCCTTCCTTATTTCTCTCTTTGTTATCCTCTGTTTGTTTTTGTAGCCTTCCCAATCTTCTGATTTCCCAGTGCTCTTGGCCACTTTATAGGATCTCTCTTTTTCTTTAATACATTTCCTGACTTCCTTTGTCAGCCATGGCTGTCTAGTCCCTCCCCGGATAATCTTTCTTTTCTTGGGGATGAACCTCTGTACAGTGTCCTCAATTATACCCACAAATTCCTGCCATTTTTGCTCTACTGTCTTCCCCGCTAGGCTCTGCTTCCAGTCTATTTTAGTCAGTTCCTCTCTCATGCCCTTATAATTACCTTTATTTAACTGTAACACCATTACATCTGATTTTGCCTTCTCTCTTTCAAACTGCAGACTGAACTCTACCATATTATGATCACTGCTTCCTAAGTGTTCCCTTACTTTAAGATTTTTTATAAAGTCTGGTTCATTACATAGCACTAGGTCCAGAATAGCCTACTTCCTTGTGGGCTCCATGACAAGCTGTTCCAAAAAGCCATCCTGTAAGCATTCCATGAATTCCCTTTCTTTGGATCCACTGGCAACATTATTTACCCAGTCCACCTGCAAATTGAAGTCTCCCATGATCATCGTGACCTTGCCTTTCTGACATGCCTTCTCTATTTTCCGGTACATGTTGCGCCCCTGGTGCTGACCACTGTTAGGAAGTCTGTACATAACTCCCATTATGGTTTTTTTGCCTTTGTGATTCCTCAATTCCATCCACACAGACTCCACATCATCCGACGCTGTGTCATTCAGTGCCATAGATTTAATTTTGTTCTTAACTAACAAGGCAACCCGATCCCCTCTGCCCACCTCCCTGTCTTTTCAATAAGTCGAAAATCCTTGGATGTTTAACTGCCAGTCCTGACCCCCCTGCAACCACGTCTCTGTGATGCCTACCACATCATAATCATTCACGATGATCTGTGCCATTAGTTCATCTGCTTTGTTACGAATGCTACGAGCATTCAGGTAAAGTGCCTTAATATTAACTTTCTTATCATTAGAAATTGGAAGTCATAAGATGTCCTATGTTATCCTTCCTTTTTACTGCATTCCCAGTCTGCCTCAAGTTTAAATCTGCCTGCACATATGCTATCCTGCTGCTTATCTTTCCATTTAACTCCATACTCCCTGTCACTTTCACTTTCCCTTCCCCCCCAACTCAGAAGTTTAAAGTCCTACTGACCACCCTATTTATCCTCTTCGCTAGAACATTGGTGCCTGATTGGTTCAGGTGGAGACTGTCCCAATGGTACAGATCCCCCCGGTTCCAAAACTGATGCCAATGCCCCATGAAGTGGAATCTCTCTTTCCCACACAGGGGAAAGTCCAACAGGGTTGATGTCCTTTCAGCTTGTTTAAATGAGAATAAAAGTTGTAAGTTGGATGAACTAACTGACCATAGCACTGTGGTACAGAAAACTGTTCAATTGTATGGAACATCAAGGAGCAATGTCGTGAGTGGAACTGACACGGTTCTCTATAGCAAACTGCAGGCCGAGTGGCAGAGTTTGCGACATCTGCTCAAGGCAGGAGAGCAACTTGCAATGTTTTGAAGAGTTAAGCATCAAATTAAGGATCATAATCTTAAAAGTAATAATGTTTAGATTACTATCTGAACCATGAAAAAACTTTTTATTGGTCAGAGCATTGAGTGTAGGAGTTGGGAAGTCATGTTGCGACTGTATAGGATATTGGTTAGGCCAGTTTTGAAATATTGCATGCAATTCTGGTCTCCTTCCTATCGGAAGGATGTTGTGAAACTTAAAATGGCTCAGTAAAGATTTACAAGGATTAGATTAGATTACTTACAGTGTGGAAACAGGCCCTTCAGCCCAGCAAGTCCACACCGCCCCGCCGAAGCGCAACCCACCCATACCCCTACATTTACCCCTTACCTAACACTACGGGCAATTTAGCACAGCCAATTCACCTGACCTGCACATCTTTGGACTGATGTTGCCAGGGTTGGAGAATTTGAACTATAGCAGGAGGCTGAACAGGCTGGGGCTGTTTTCCCTGGAGCATTGGAGGCTGAGGGCTGAGCTTATAGACATTTATAAAATCATGAGGGGCATGGATAGGTTAAACAGACAAGTTTTTTTTCCCTGGGATCGGGGAGTCCAAAACTAGAGGGTATTGGTTTAGGGTCAGAGGGGAAAGATATAAAAGGGACCTAAGGGGCAACTTTTTCACGCAGAGGGTGGTGTGTGCATGGAATGAGCTGCCACAGGAAGTGGTAGAGGCTGGTACAATTACAGCATTTAAAAGGCATCAGGATGGGTATATGAATAGGAAGGGTTTGAAAGGATATGGACCATGTGCTGGAAAATGGGACTAGATTAGGTTGGGATAGCTGGTCGGCATGGACAAGTTGGACCGAAGGGTCTGTTTCCATGCTATACATCTCTATGACTCTATAAATAAAATGATACAAATTAATGCATGTCTCAAGTCCATGTGTGGTAGAATTATTTTAAATTCAATCATTCATGGGATTTAGAAATCACTGGTTAGATCAGCATTTATTGTCATCCACAGTTAGGAGCCAACTACATTCTAAAGGTCTGGAGTTATACATACGCCTGATCAGGTAGGTATGGCAAATGATTACTTTCCTTAAGGGACATTAGTGAACCAGATGGGTTTTCACAACTTTTAAAAGTGGACTTTCATGGTTACCCTTAAGTTGGTATTTTATTGAATTATTGAATTCATACTTCATGCACCAAAATGGGATTTGAAATTTTAACCCAGAAAATTTGATTGGGGTTCTGGATTGTTAGTTCTTGACACCCCATCTACCCAAAGACATAACATGTGCTGTGGATAAAGGGCAACAGTTTACCTCCGATTTCTAGAAGGCATCTGATCAGGTGCCACATAAAAGGTCATGAAACTTATGGTGCAGGGTAAAATTTAGTCAACTAACAGAAAACAGAATTGGCACAAAATGGTCTTTTCTGTGATTGGAATGTAATGAATGGTGTGCCACAAGGATCAGTCTTGGGGCTTCAAATGTTTACAATTAATATGAGTGATTTGGATAAAGGGACTGAAGGTATGGTTGCTAAATTTGATGATGACATAAAGTAATGATGAAAATAAGTTGTGTAGAGGTCATAACGAGGTTCTAGATAGATATAGGAAGGTTCACAGATCTGGCAAAAGGTGTATAAGAAGAGTATTGTGAAATTGTCCATTTTAGCAGGGCTAAAGAAAGCAGAATGATGTGAAGAGATGACAGATTTCTGAGATGCAAAGGAATACTGGTGCCCTTGCACACGATTCTTGAAAGGTCTTTGTATGTAGGTGCAGCAAAAAAATTAGGAAAGCTAATCTAATGTGAGTATTTATTTTGAGGGGAATTAAATTCATTTGAATTAAAAAAAAAGAAGGTTGTGCTTTGTCGATATGTCACCTCAGTGAGTCCACATCTGAAGTGTTGTACTGAATTGATCACCATATTTAAGGAAGTATGCAAATGCTTCAAAAGCATTTCATTCATTTGACTCTACTGTCCACTTACCATAATGGAATGAGAGGATTGTCTTACCAGAGAATTTTAGTCTGCATTCAATTAGTAGAGTAACATCCTAGTGGGTTTTGATCAGGCAGATGTGAAAGGGATGCTAACTCTTGTAGGGGAATCTCGAAATTAGGGTCACTGTTTAAAAATCAGGGATCATCCATTTAAGACAAAGAGGCTTCCAAGTCTGACTGCACTATGTTTTGTGATAAAACCTCATTTCTGTTTGTATGACAATTCAGGAATTACATTACAAGAAGCTATATTGTTTACATAGGATCAAAGCGGCCATCCCAATGAATCCAGCAAGGGCTTGTGCTAAACTCACTGTCATATAAAGACAGCTCAAAATAATTCAGGACATACAATGATATTAGCAACCCCTAGACAAATAGCAAACCTCCAGAGGGAGACGCTACAGAAGAAGGTCCCTTCAGGATGCGGAAGAGATCGAGGAGAGTCAGAATTTACCACCTTTGTTTCCATTGCCTCCAGAGGACCAAGCAGAGTGAACGTCCAGTTTGAGGATGTCGCAGAATATTGGACGAGAACTGTATCACTTGCTGAAACAAGAAGGTCTGTTCTGAAGGAATGGGTGGCTTCCCAACCGAGTGGCCACCAAGGTGACAGTGGTGCTTAATTCAGCCTCGGATCTTCGGGTGACCATCCTCCAAGATGGACTTCAAGATATGCAACAACACAGAGTGGTTGAGCAGAGGCTGATAGCTAAGTTTAGTACCCATGAAGATGGCCTCAACTGAGACCTTGTGTTCATGTCACACTACAGGTGACCCCACTACACACATGCGTGCACACACACACGCACACACACACACATGCAGACCCTCTCTCATACACATGGTCTCTCAGACACACATAACATACACACCCCACACTCACATCCCCACACTCACATCCATGCACGTACCCTCTCACAGGCTTATACTCCGTCACACTCACCCAAGCGCTCACACACGCAAATACATACTCACACACTCAAATATACACACACACATACGCACATACACACACAAAGTCTATGGGATGAATATGCATTTGCAGAATTGCATTTGCAAACACATTGTATTTTGCTCAAAAAGCACACAATCTGCAGGCAGTCAATGCAGTCAGTCAATCCATATAACATTTTATAAATTCCTACTTTGGAAATAGAACCAGTCTGACTCAAGATTGGGATACAGACAGACTCTAACCACACACATTTAATATATTACCTGAGCTGAGCTGTCACCTTTTTTTTATAAAACCTTTATCTCAAGAATGTGACTTAAAAGAAGTTCTGAGATTTAATATTAATGAACAGAAACCTGCAACCCATTCTAAAAGATGAAAGACTTAACAGCAATCTAAGTTAGTTCAATATATCATTTTAATTGCATGACACTTTGATCTTTTGCTGTAAACTCTGTGCCTTATGATCCTGCCCACTAGTCACCTGATGAAGGAGCAGCGCTACAAAAGCTAGGTGTTTCCAAATAAACCTGCTGCACCAAAACCTGGTTTTGTGTGATTTTTAACTTTGTCCACCCCTGTCTAACACCGGCATCTCCACATCTTAATTTTTATGTGATTAGTTTGTTCCAATCATCCATTTGGGGACCTGTGTGGAATCTCCCAGTTTGCAACTAATAAATGCATCAAGGATGTTACAAATGCAATTCTTCATCATACTTCATTGTGATGAGCTCAGTGCTAAAGCTCAGGCAGCAGGACTTTCAAACATTGCTGGTATATCCCGGTAAAAGGGTAGTAAAGACTATACACATTGAATTGAATTGAATTTATTGTCATGCGTACCGAGGCACAGTGAAAAGCTTTGTCTTGCAAGCAATACAGGCAGATCACAGAGTTAAGTAGCATAGATAGTAAATAATAAGTAAACAGCAGCAAAAACAAAAACACAAGTACAGACGAATGTTGAGAGTTTATGGGAGACCCATATTATATTGTGCCTGAACTTATCAACAGGAAAGGACGCCATTTGATCAATGTATGATCATCACTACCACATCTTAGAGGAGTGGTTGAAAACCCTGAAAGCTGCCAAAATCTCTGCATTATTCCAAGGGTCTAACATGATATGTGAATGGCTGCTGCAGGTCAGAGCTAACCTCGCCCACCATAGCTAATGACCCCTTTAGTGAGATGGAACACAGATAGAGTGCAACTCACTCTTCCAACAGAAGCAGCATGGAACAGGGGTCTTCAAGATGAGATTCTCATGATGTATCATTTTGGACAGGCCTTGCAGCACACTCTCAACAGGGTATAACACAAAATTGTGGCTTGCTATGCCCTGCACAACTAGATAAGGTAAATAAGCATGGATGTTGAGGAGCTGGGAGAGTAAGGAGGAAAATGGGGATATTGACAGGGAGAAACATCACTTTGACCATGACAGAATGATACAGCGTTGGGTGCAACCATCCACACAGAACTTAATTGACACCTGCTTCACAGAGATATATGAACTGACTGAAGATATCATTCAGTGACTTTAAATATTTTTGTCACAAGTGTGAGCAGCCCTGGTTTGTTCACAAAACAATATTGTTCATTCACCTTTCATATTGTACAATAAAAGTTACCATTAATAACTGCATGAATGCTTCACAACATCTGCTGCTTGTACTTTCAAGAATGGGAATATTGTTTGTTCTGATGAGCGATTGGGAAAGACTAGCACATTCAGACAGGATTATAACATTGAATGGCGCGAAGGAAAGTTAGCTTCTGGGACTTAATTCAAGATTAGATATCCATACTGAGTTCTCTGTGTCCATTATCAATTTGTCCTGATGAAATCCTTCTCATCACCCATTATTCAATCTTCAGCATCTGCAAAGTCACATATACTACGAAATGAGCATGTGATGCTCAAGTACTCTTCACTCCTACACCTAAAGGGACAGAGGCTCTTTGAAGGGAGAACAAGGTAAGTTTACAAGAATGATAGCTGGATTTCAAAGCAAGTTAATACAAATTAGCCTGTTTTCTCTGGAAGGTGCTCCAGGCAGAGTTTCTGATGGGAAAAGATGCTTGAGTTTGAATATTAATGGAGTATAGGAAGTCATTTACCCTAAAGTGAGTATGCATTTCTTTATAAAGGATGCAGGTCAAATGAACCTTCAGTCACAGAGAAGTGTGCATTCATGAATAATCATGGACACACTCACGATGTGGCTGTAAGTGTTGAACACGAGTGGAGTCAAGGACCTAAAACAAGGTTTTCACGTTACCTTTGGATAAGTGATCTCTCTTGACTGCACTCATGAACTTAAGCATTGAAGAATGTCTAAAATCTGTTGCTATCCAGGATACCTCCTAGAGATGAGCAATGCTTCGCCACTATAACTTCTATCCTCCATGGGATGTATGAAGAGTTTGCTTAAATCTGACATGACAGCCACGTAATCTGGTCCTACAACTAAAATGACAGTTGACCAGGCATGTGACGATTTAAAGTGAATATACACTTACAAATGTGGTAGTATATTTACAATGAAGTGCACTTGTGCACTCACAGCTATATTTTCCCTTCTTCTTCCGCTGTATCTAGGTGCAACCCCAAGAACCTGCTCTATAATGGACCCTGTTGGCCTTGCAGATTTCGGTGGATGAACCCAGTGGTGTTTATGGCTTGAAGGCCCAGACATGCTGAAAGTGCCCTCATGCTCTATATCTTACCTCATTGATTTATATTTAGGCTTTCAAACATTTTACATAAAACAAAAAAAAACTATTGTAGATGTTTCCAGATAAACTGCTTGAAGCAATGAATTTATCATAATGGAAGACCTTGTAGACTAAGAGCACAGTCTAGGATCAGAGGTCATAATCTCAGAATAAGGGGTCGCACATTTAAGACACAGATAAGGAGGAATGTCTTCTCTCAGAGGGTTGTGAATCTGTGAAATTCTTTACTGCATAGGACAGTTGAGGCTGCTTTATTAAATATGTTCAAGGCTGAAATTGACAGATTTTTAATCAGTGAAGGAATCAAAGGTTTTGGGAAAAAGGCAGGTCTTATGAAGTTGAAAGAATGTACTGTACCTTTAAGAGAGAATGAATGCTGTTTTGCACTGAGAGCTCACATGCACTTTTGTGGTATGACTAGTTGGCAATCTCAAACTGTACTGAAAAATTGACAATATGTAACATTTTGGCTGAGAAATAGATATCTGCATTGGTTGCTGTTTTGACAACAATTCAAATTTAACCAGTTTAAATTATGCCCCAGGATGATAAAACCCAATCGAGTTTGAATTTATTGTTTTGCCAACATCAAACCAATGAGACTATTCGACGTTGGGGATAAAAAAAAGGCAGGCAGTTTGAAAATCAGACAGAGTAACTGCCATTGAGAGCACTTGTCATAGAAACACTCTCTATCAAAGCAACCTTTTCATATGGAACATATTTTCAGTAAAAGAAAGAAAATGACCCAGGGAGATTGCCAACTGAAGGAAGAAAGACACCAAAGATGACAGCCGCTGTATGGTTTTGAAATTAAGTTGATGTAATTTTTTAATGAATGTTTTATTGGAACAGTATATTGCTAGAGAGTTGAAGGCAGATAATAAGCAATTAAGAGAAAGGGGGGCTTAGAGTTGTGAATTGTTGCTGTTTAATGTTCACTTTTAGAGTTAAAGACTAAATTGATATTATTTTCTTTAAATAGTGGAACTTGGGAGTTCTCCGTTACTCATATTTCAACAGATTACGAGGCAAGTTGAGCTTTTCTGGTTGTTTGGTTTAATTAACCGAAGGGGTCATCTTCATTTCATAACACAGGAAAGTGAGGATTATCAGATGAACTGTGGTCTGATTGAATGGGCTGAATGGCCTACTTCTGTTGGCATGTTTCACAAACTCTCAGCACAATATCAATGATAGTTTCAGGAGCCGAGCTGGCTGGCCAATTTTCCAAGTAATGTGAAGTTCCTGAAATGTCACAAAGGTTCTGCTGAGACTAAGTTACAAGCTCAAATTCAAATCTGCTAGTATAGCATATCATTAAATTAGGAAGTAAACCTAATGGAACACATTATTCATTTTATTTTGTTTCACACCTTTCATTGATGGGCTCGGCAGCTAACTCGTCCTTCTGAGAGTCATAGGCCCTTCGGACCAACTTGTCCATGCCGACCAGATATCCCAACCTAATCCCATTTGCCAGCACTTGGCCCATATCCCTATCACTCTAAACCCTTCCTATTCATATACCCATCCTGATGCCTTTTAAATGCTATAATTGTACCAGTCTCCACCACTTACTCTGGCAACACATTCCATACACGCACTACCCCCTGCGTGAAAAAGTTGCCCCTTAGGTCCCTTTTATATCTTTCCCCTCTCACCCTAAATTAATGCTGTCTAGTTTTGGATTCCCCTACCCCAGGGAAAAGACCTTGTCTATTTATCCTATCCATGCCCTTCATGATTATATAAACCACAATAAGGTCACCCCTCAGCCTCCAACACTCTAGGGAAAAACAGCCCCAGCCTATTCAGTCTCTCCCTGTAGCTCAAATCCTCCAACGCTGGCAATATCCTTTTAGTCATCTGATTTGTGGACATGATGTACAGGTTATAATGATACCAGTGTTCAGGGAGTTTTCTGGCAAGCTGGATTCATGGAGCCAGCAGGAATATCCTGCTTTAACATGGGCTCAAAATCTTACTGGCTGTTCACTGTGATAAATTCTAAAGAATTGCAAAGTTTTGGTCTGCATTTTTTTGACTTATGAAAAACATTGAAATAAAAAGAACCCTGGGCTTACATTGTATTTGATTGAGCTCACTGGCTGTTCCACAGTGTCTCATGGCCAATAATTATTTTCAGAAATGTAGCTAACTATTACTGTGATTAGACAGGGTGCTAGCAATTTGTGGATCAGTGGCGCTGGAAGAGCACAGCAATTCAGGCAGCATTCGGATGCTGCCTGAATTGCTGTGCTCTTCCAGCACCACTGATCCAGAATCTGGTTTCCAGCATCTGCAGTCATTGTTTTTACCTTGCTAGCAATTTGTACACAGCAGGTTCCCACAAACAACAAATTAAACAAGTGATTAGTAAAACCTTTTGTAAGCAGTTATTGTCAGAATATCAGAGAATGCCACATTTTCTCTCCTAGCTCATCAAGGATCAATTTTGACTGTGTAGCAGTATAAAACAGGTAATAGTATTAAAGCAATAGGAGCCTAGGAATAGGAGTAATCAATTCAGCCTCTCAAACCAGTTTCATCATCCATGGCTGACCTATGGCCTAATGCCTTTGACTCAAATTCTTTTGCTTAACAAACATTTATCTATCTCAGATTTAAAATCAACAGGTGATCCAGCATCCCCTGCCATTTGTGGAACAGTTCCAAACATCTCTCACACTTTCTAAGTAGACTTGCTTCCTAACATCTCTCCTAAATGGTCTAGCCCTAATTCTCAGATTATTGTCCCTACTTCTAGAATCCCCAATCAGTGGAAATTGTTCATTTTACTCTATCCTGTCTTTTCCTGTCAATATCTAGAAAACTTCATTCAGATCACCTGTTAACCTTCTAATATCTTGGACAAACAGGCCTAATTTGTATAATCTTGCCCTGAAATCCAATTATCATTCTTGTAAACTTACATTGTTTTTCTTCCAAGTCTAATACATCCTTCCAAAGGCAGGATGCCAAGATCTACTCAAGGTGCTCCAAGCGGGGTCTATCCAGGGTTTTGTAAAACTGCAGTTTAATTTCTGCATCCTTATACTCCAGGCCTCTAGATATAAACGTGAGTACTCCATTAGCTTTCCTCACTATTTTCTGGGAGATAGTGAGGGCTACAGTTGCTGGTGAGTCAGAGTCAATAAAGTGTGGCGCTGGAAAAAGCACAACAGGTCAGGCAACATCGAAGAGCAAGAGAATCGATGTTTTGGGCAGGGTTTTACATCAGGAATGGAGAGGGAGAAAGGAGCTGAGAAATAAATAGGCAGAGGGGAGGGAACTGGGGGAAAGGTGGGTGGTATTGCAATAGTGGATTCTGTTTGTGTACCTGTTTGTGACATGTTAAAGATCTATACACCTGAACCCCAGATCTCTTTCGACATCCACTGAATTTAACTTCATACAAAGTACACTGATCAATCTTATTTGGTACAAACTGGATAACCTCACATGTCCTTACATTGAACTCCATCTGTCCCAGTATTCTCCATTCACTTAATCTATCAATATCCTTTTGTATTTATATGCTGTCATCTACATTGTCTACAAAACCGTTTAACTTTGTGTCTTCAGCAAATCTGGCCATCTTACATTTCTCTCACTTTGCTATCACCTACTTTATACTTTGAGAAATGTCAAATTTCCACCACTCATTCCTTTCTATTTACCTAGATACAGCTTTATTTATCATCTCATGCAACATTTCCTTAACAGTAGCCTGACATATCAGCCTGGAATACACGCCCATTGGATGTTTTTTTTATAAATATTTTTATTGAAAACCTTTTAAAATCTTTTACAAAACATTTATATACAAAAAAAACCTATCAAAACAGAAAAAAGGCAGTACAAAAATGCCATAACACAGTACCATTGTTAATAAATGACCAGAATAAACATATCTACTTAACTTAAACTAAACCACAAACATATTAAATAAATACTAACTTAAACTAAATTCAAATAACTTAAATTAAATAATATCTCACTACTTTATTCTATCTCACTTGTCACACCTCCACTGAGGCAACCATCCCTGGGAGCACCATCTAATGTACCCGTATTCTTTTTCTCCCAGTCTCCTCCTCCCAGGGCCCCACGGGCACCCATACTGATTCCCACGGCCCTAATTAATATTGCTGATAAGTCTGTGTCAATATAATTTTAAAAAGGCTGCCACATCTTGTAAAACTGTTCCGTTTTGTGATGCACCATATTTGTGAGGTAGTCTTGGGGCATCTCTACCTACCTCGACACTGCCCTATTCCCCCCTAGTCCAGGAACTCCCCACATATGTTCGTGACATCACCCATGCCCTCCACCTCCTCCAAGACTTCCATTTCCCCGGCCCCCAACGCCTCATCTTCACCATGGATATCCAGTCCCTCTACACCTCCATCTGCCATGACTAGGGTCTCCGAGCCCTTCGTTTCTTCCTCTCCCGACATCCCCAACAGTATCCTTCCAACGACACTCTCATTCGTTTGGCTGAACTGATCCTCACCCTTAACAATTTCTCCTTCGAATCCTCCCACTTCCTCCAGACCAAAGGGATGGCCATGGGCACACATATGGGACCCAGCTATGCCTGTCTCTTTGTTGGCTACATAGAACAGTCCATCTTCCGTAATTACACTGGCACCACTCTCCACCTCTTCCTCAGAGCTCACCTTCCACTCTACCAACCTTCGCATAAACCAAATCATCCGCCAACATTTCCACCACCTCCAAACGGACCCCACCACCAGGGATATATTTCCCTCCCCACCCCTTTCTGCTTTCCGCAAAGATCGTTCCCTCCATGACTCCCTGGTCAGGTCCACGGCCCCCAACAACCCACCCTCCATCCTGGCACCTTCCCCTGCTACCGCAGGAATTGCAAAACCTGCGCCCACACCTCCTCCCTCAGCTCCATCCAAGGCCCAAAGGAGCCATCGACATCAATCAAAGTTTTACCTGCACATCCACCAATATAATTTATTGTATCCATTGCTCCCGATGCGGTCTCCTCTACATTGGGGAGACTGGACGCCTTATAGCAGAGCACTTTAGGGAACATCTCTGGGACACCCGCACCAATCAACCCCACCGCCCTGTGGCCCAACATTTCAACTCCCCCTCCCACTCTGCCGAGGACATGGAGATTCTGGGCTTCCTTCACTCCGCTCCCTCACCACCCGACGCCTGGAGGAAGAACACCTCATCTTCCGCCTCGGAACACTTCAATCCCAGGACATCAATGTGGACTTCAACAGTTTCCTCATTTCCCCTTCCCCCACCTCACCCCAGTTCCAAACTTCCAGCTCAGCACCGTCGCCATGACCTGTCCTACCGGCCTATCTTGTTTTCCACCTATCCACTCCACCCTCCTCCCTGACCTATCACCTTCATCCCACCCCCATTCAAGCATTGTACTCTTTGCTACCTTCCCCCACCCTCCTCCCTGACCTATCACCTTCATCCCCTCCCCCACTCACCTATTGTACTCTATGCTACTTTCCCCCCACCCCCACCCTCCTCTCATTTATCTCTCCACCCTTCAGGCACTCTGCCTGTATTCCTGATGAAGGGCTTTTGCCCAAAACGTCGATTTTCCTGCTTCTCGGATGCTGCCTGAACTGCTGTGCTTTTCCAGCACCACTAATCCAGAATCTGGTTTCCAGCATCTGCAGTCATTGTTTTTGCAGAGATGTTCCATCACCAGCCTACTCCACCCCATAAGACTGGGTGGCTTTTCTGTCGACCAATTCACTAGAATTTTCTTCCTTGCACAGTGGGTAAGAATGTTACATAATTTCTTTCTGTGTTCCCCCAGAGAGGGCAAATTTGGCAACTCCAAAAGAAGAAATACCAGATCCAAGTTAATTTCAATCCCCAGGATGTCCTTTAGCTCCCTTACTATAGCACTCCCGTGTATCTGGATCTTACAACAGGACCATAGCAGTGTGTGAGAGGGCCTATACTAATGTTACGTATGGGACACCCTGATGATACCCCTCTCTTGAAGTTAGCTAGCCTCTCTGGCGCCATATGAGCCCCATGTAAGATCTTCAATTGCATGGCCTGCGTTCTGTTACATACTGAGATTTTCCTTAAATTCCCCCAGATGTCTTCCAATGAAATATCCTCTCCTAACTCTCAATTTCACATCCTACAGAGTCATTCCATGTCCCCCAGGGCACGTCCTTTTTGTAAATGATATAAAGTACTGAGTGACAGAACACCAGTACACCGGAGTATTCTTTTCTCCATGTCTGATTTATAACACTGGACCAGGATCGTGGTCTTCCTCTGTCTATAGTCCCTTATCTGAAAACATCAGAAAAGGCCCCTATTGTACAATCCATAGTTCTGAGTAACTGACTAAATGACATTAGGACACCCCCCTCGAATAAATCTCCCAGACAGAAGATTCCCTTATTCTCCCATGCCTTAAAGCCGGAGTCTATTGCCCCAGGTTTAAATCCTTGGGCTCCCACCAACGGGATAAATGGCGATGTCTTAGACCAATTGCCTTTGTCTTGCCTTATTATCCTCCAGGCATTCATCGTATTTAAAATAATTGGACTTTTACACTGCTGGGTCACAGATTTCATCTTATCCATGAATAATAAATTAATTAAAGGACATCTTGACTGCGAAGCTTCAATATCAAGCTAAATCGATGCTGAATTCCCCCATACCCAGTCACCAACATATGTTAACAGAGCACTTATTTGGTATTTCTTCAAATCCGGAAGATCCACTCCTCCCTCAGCCTGCAAAAGCTGCAATTTAGTGAATTTAATTAGAGGGCGCCTGTGGCACCAAATAAAGGACCCTAACCAACCACTGAGCCTCCGTAACACTTGTCTAGGTAACAACAATGGGAGGATTCTCATGGGGTACAGCAGTCGAGGAAGAACATTCATCTTAATCAGGGCTATTCAGCCCAACCATGTTAACGGTAATCCCTCCCACCGCTGCAAATCCTGCTTTTTCCTCTCTAGTAGTTGTACATAGTTAGCTTTATACAGCTGGTGGAGGGAAGGGGTAATACAAATTCCCAAATACAACCAAACCTTTTGACAACCATCTAAATGGGAGTTGCATTCCATCCTTCAGATTAGGCACGTCCACTAATTCCCCTTCCAACATGGCTTCTGATTTCATAAATTGATCCTATAACCTAAGAAACCATCATATGAATTAATTGTTTGGATCAGTCGAGGAGCAGACTTCTCTGGATTGGCCAAAACTAAAAGGTCTTTGTCAGCATATATGGTGATCTTATGCTCCCCCATTCCCACCTTTGGCCCTCCAATTTCAGGATCCCTTCTGATAGCTTTGGCTAATGGTTCAATCACCAAGGTAAATAACAGCAGTGATAAAGGACACCTCTGTCAACTAATTCTTCCAATATTAAAATTATTTGACTTAATACCATTTGTAATGACTACCACCTTGGGATCATTATACAGTACTGCTACCCATCTGGGAAACAATCCCCCCAAACCAAAGCGCTCTAGGACCTCAAATAGATACAGCCATTCTATCCAATCAACACCTTTTCTGCATCTAGGGAGACTACCAAACCTGGAATCAATGTTTGCTGGCATATCTGTACTGTGTTCAGTACTTTCCTGATATTGTTGGAGGAGCTATGGCCCTTAACAAAATCTGTCTGGTCTTCCTTTATAACATGGGGCAGGACCTTCTCCAACTTCAGCCCATTGGATGTTTAAACACATGCTTTTCTAACTCATAGATGAGACTTCTGCTAACAACACCAACCTGATATGATTCTTCATGGTATCACCTAATTGATTATGAAAACACAACATCCTTATTTGTACATTCAAGATAATTTACCAGCTTTAAATTATTATCTTTTCTGTGAGTTTGTACATCCCAAAAATTGTGGAAATTTGACAGATGTGTTTATTCTAATGCGATTCTAATAATTTCAAACAACATAGCAACTAACATAGGCAAAAACAGAGAGCCACCTTCACATCAGATTCCCAAGAGAGGTCTCTTGTTCTTTCTAAGATGAACTTAGATTCCCATTGCTGTCTGACTTCTTCCATCGCAGTCAACTAAGTAAATATAAATACATCGAATCAGAAGCACACACTCAATTCATTTGCACAATTTCTTTTGCCATTTTCTCAATATTTATTTTAGCATTGCTGATGACATCAGTTCTTACTGTTCAGAATCAGTGTACCTTGGTGCAAATGTACTGTTTGAATAACTTGAGAGCGCATTTCCATCGGATGCTAATTTGCAAGTAACCTATTCGGTCCTTGCCCTTCTTTGCAGATCTGGCTACACAGATAAGAAACACCAGACTTTGAAATAATTCAGTGCATGTGAAGCTTGTTGAGACGTTCCTGGGGTAAGTCTTTTTAGTTCTCCTGATTCTCCATTTTCAAAAGCTTCTGCTCCCATGATTGAGTTGTTATTAATTGTAACTTAGCACTAAGACATGAAAAAAATGAGAAATTTGTCAAGGCTCCTTAGTTAGTAACTTCCAAACCTACAACCATTACTGCTTGGAAGGAAACATGGGAACAGCCTCACTGGCAAGTGCTACTCACCATCCTGACTTGGAAATATATTTCTGTTCCTTGGGTGTCATTGGGTTGATATCCTGGAACTCTCTCCCTAACAATATTGTGGGTTCACTAATGCAAATAGGACTCCAAGAAGGAAGTTCAGTATCACTTTCTCAAGGACAATTAGGGATGGACACGAGAAGCCCACATTCCCTGAATAAATAACAAAAATAGCATACACATTGGTTTTAATTAACAACTCTAGCAGTATCTTTTCATCACAAATGTAATTACCTAGATGGTTATCCTTCACGAAACCTAACAGCTACTGAAAACATTAATATAATGATCCAAATTATAGCATGATTAGAATTCTGTTGTACAGTTTCTATGAACAGTGTATTGTTTCAACACATTGTCAAATTTATCAGAAACATTTAACAAAATTGTTAATTGCTGCATATAATGTAAAAATTGTACAAATTACAATGTGTAGCAAATTGCTCCATGCATAGAAATTAGTTGCTCCACATACAATTATAAAATTTAACTTAAACAATATCAACTTGCCTTTATGTAGCACTTTAAACAAATGATATCATCCCTATGCACTTTACAGGATTATCATCAGGGAGAAATTGAAAACAAGCCAAAGAACAGATACTTGGGATAGTGATGAAAAGCTTCATCAAAGTGATAAACTTTGAGCAATGTCATGAAAGTGTTAAAAGAGTTGAGGTGAACCATAATGTTAGCCTTTATGAAACAATAGTTCGAATGTAGGCCAAGCTCACAAGATGCAGTTCTCTACATACATGTTGCTGGCTGTATTGGTCTTGTATGAGTTAGTTTAGATCATGTCACAGATTTTAAAGACCTTGCATAAGACACCCCATCCATTTGTGTTGTTTCCAATGTGGAAAATTGAAATTTTCACACTGAAGCAACAGTCAGCTCCTCAGAGCTCATTACTGAAATGTAGTAGGAGCTAAACTACATTATACTTTGAAGTTTTGAAGAAAATAAATAGATTTTACAAACTGACTCTCCACAAACTCAATTTCAAGCGATGTGAGTACATGACAGGGATTCAGATGTAAAAGTCAACAGTTCATGCAGCTTTGCATCCCTTAGCTTTAGGGGATGAAAACTGGGTCTCCATGCCAAAGGTTCCAACAAGCGCTCCCCATTTGACATGTGACAGGAAAGCAAACTTCTAAAACATCCTAAAGGAAAAAGCTAAAAGAATATCGCTTTCATGGTAGCAGCTGAAACAAAATAATTTGCATTTATGTAAAGTTCTATTAAAATGGAAAATTAATCTTTAAAGTTTCCAATTTCCTGGCGCTAACCATCTACTCTTTAACATGGATGATCAATTCCTTTATACTTCCATCCTCTCAAGAATGATCTGAGAACTCTCTGCTTCTTCCTTAAACAGAGGCTCAACCAGTTTCCACAAACCACCATCTTCTTGCACCTAGCCGAACTTATTTTTCAGTTGAGTCATTTCTCCTTTTACTCATCTCACCTTTTACATACAAACGGTGTTGCTATGGATACCAGCATGTATCCCAGATACGCCTACTTTTTTGTAGGATATGAATGAACATTTCTCCTTTCCTGATGTTCATTTTCCAATACATTGCTGACTGTATCTCTCATTGTGAATTAGAAAACTTCAACTATGCTTTCAATTCATACTGTTCTTTCATTTTCACACGGCCCATTTCCAACACCTTCTTCCATTCTTTGAATTCTCCATATTTATTTCTGGTCATAGACTGTCAACTAATATTCATGATAAACCTACTAACTGCTACAGATACCATGCCTACACTTCCTCACATCCTACACCCTGGAAGTCATTCTATCAAGCCATTCTATCACTTCCTTTACAACAATGTCCACATCCACAGAAAGATTAACAAAAAATAAATTTTGGTTCACATGGCCCTCATTATGTATGCTACATTTATCACATTTCTGTTCTTATCTGTTTCCTTCTTCCCAATGGTGTTCCCCTTTTCCTCACCTTCCACCACACAATCCTCAGAGTTCCATGTATAATGGTCCACGATTCCTATCACCTTTAGCATGATGCTAACTGCAAACACATTTTCCTCTGTCAGTGTTCTGAATGGACTGGTCTTTCTTTGATGCTCTGGCTCAGTCCTCTGCATTTCCTTTTTCCTGGCATCTTTCCCTGGAAATGCAGGAGATAAAACAACTGCCCTTTTTTTCTCCCCTGTCCTCACTGTCCTAGGGCTCAAACATTCCTTCCATGTAAACCAGCAATATCTGTGTACTTCTTCTAATGTAGTATGCCATACTTGCTCCTCAACAATGGGGAGGCCTATCAAAGATTGGGTGGCCACTTTACAAAACAACTTTGTTAAGTCTGTAAGCATGACC
The DNA here is from genome assembly GCF_037043375.1 of Chiloscyllium plagiosum. Classification (NCBI taxonomy): domain Eukaryota; kingdom Metazoa; phylum Chordata; class Chondrichthyes; order Orectolobiformes; family Hemiscylliidae; genus Chiloscyllium; species Chiloscyllium plagiosum. Next base: position 92,118,230 of record NW_028270141.1, on the reverse strand, counting down.
TTGAGTTTCTGGTGGCCTGTCATTTAATTTTCAACACTGCTCTCATGTTGACATCTCTGTCCTGGACTTGCTGTAGTATTTCATTTAAGCTCAACGTAAGCTTGGCAGACAGCACTTGATATTTCGATTTGACACCCTACACTTTGGGATTCAGCATGTTGCATAATAAGAACACTGCCTGATCCCTTTTGGTTGTTTTGCTTTCGCTCTTCTTTTTTTCAGACAGCAGCAACAGTGGTCAGGCATGTCTTTTGCTTCTTTGCTTCTTTTCTTTTCCCATCATCATTCCTTTTGACCCTATACAGTCATAGAGTCGTAGAGATATACAGCATGGAAACATACCTTTATACATATTCTAAATTAATCTAGCCCCATTTGCCAGTATTTGGCCCATATCCCTCTAAACCCTTTCTATTCACATACCCATTCAGATGCCTTTTAAATGTTGTAATTCTACCAGCCTGCAACACTTCCTCTGGCAGCTCATTCCATAAACGCACCACCTAGGACTAACTCTTCTACCAGCCAATCTCTCTGCTATTTCATCCCTATGACAGACCACCTTCTTGTATTTTCACAACCCATCCCTTACGCAAAGTCCATTAAATCTCTAACTGTTCCCATGTTTGATCAAAGTTCAAATACATTAACTCTTACATTAATACATGTTTCTCTCTCCATTAATACTTCCTTACCCAGTAATTATTTCCAGCATTCTCTGTTTTTTATTTTGAATTATCAGTATCCACAGTATTCTGCTTTTTAACTTCCTGCTTTGATCCCACCCCTCTCTTCTGCATGTGCACATTTACGTGTAGATAAAGTTTTAACTCAATTCTACCTTACATAAACCTAAACTGGGTCACTTTCATATTTGTATGCATTTTTTGTTCACGTTTCAATCAGTAACACACAACAATATATAACATGGAATTACAGGTTTCTAAAGCCTTGTCATCTTAAACTACTATTTTACTCAGTGGAAAAGCTATAATCAATTCAGATCACAATGAAGTCCTTTTTAAAACAACCTGTATTACATATTATTGGAACAACTGATACTTATTTATTACCTCTTACATTGAAAAAAGGTCCTACCGTGTTTCACAGATATACAACAATAAGTAAAAGTTGAGAATCATAATAACCTTTTTAAAGTACTTGTCCAGCTCCAGCTGGAGTATTGGATCCATTGCTGGGTTTCTGGTATGGCAGAAAGTTCTGATTAAAGGTGAGACCTGAAATGTTAATCCTGTTTTTCTCTCCATAGTTGCTGCTTGGCCAGCTTAGTATTTCCACCTTTCACGTTGTTTTTTAAATTTGAGATTTGTCATACTTACAGATTTTGCTTCTGTTGAAAACAAACTGTATTTTGTCATAAGAATTTTGGATTTGATTAATCTTCAACTTCAGGTGATTTCAGAACAACGCTAGCAGGTTGGGAAGCCTACCTGCGTCACAAGTGACAGCAGTGTCTACCACCTAAAAGATGCAATGGAGCAACTCATCAAGGCTCCTTCAACAAGACTTTCCAAACCTTCAATCTCTACTACCAAGGACAAGGACAGTGGAAGTTTGAGAATACCTTTGCCTACATGTTGCCCTCAAAGTAACACAACATCCCGAAGAACTATTTCACTGTTCCAGCATTGTTGCTCTGTCAGAATCATAAAACTCTCTGGCTAACAGCAATGTGGGTGTACTACAGTTTATTTTATGATAGCAAAGCAGAGGAAAAAAGGAATGGGGGCCGTAAGGCTGGTTCACTTTCCTTTCTATATTTCCCACAGATTTCACAGTGGTCCAGGAGGTCATGCATTTGAAATTTGATTACCCTTCTGCTTATCTCCATCAATATACTGTACAAAACCATGTTGAGGGGTAAAGAGAAAACATGGGCCTTCGGTCCTGCATCCAACTCCTCTCAGATTATCAATTTGAAACAATTGAGGGGACCAGGAAAACAATAAGCAGGACCCAGAAAGAAGTGTCTTCTTTTTACAGATACCAGATACTATTTTCAGTTCTTAAGGCATTCTGCTGTTCTACTTAAACATTAGATAGAAGACTATCAACCAACACCATCCCTGTTTCTGGGTGGTGTGAGATGACCTATGGCAGGAGACTACTTGATGTAGGTTAATTAAAGTCATTAGTTTCCAGGTTTATTCTGGTGCAAGGGTGACGAAGAAAAAAAATTACTTAATTTTCTTTATTTCTGACATTTGTATATTCTAAGGATTTTCAAAAATGAAAACAGAATTTCACTAGTGAAATGCTGAACACCATATTAGATTGTGTTTCACAAATTGATAATATTCCAGAGAATGATTTTTGACATTTTACCTGCTGATCTTGTTTTTTTTTAAAATTTAGGAACAACCATATATTTAGGGAAAGGCTTCACAGCCGTGTGTCTAATTCCATCACATTTTGGTGTGCAGATGGCAGTTTCAACTTGTGTGCATGACTCCGAGACAATGGCCTAGTGGTACTATCGCCAGACTATTAATCTAGAAATGAAAAGTTCTGGGGATCTGAGTTGGAATCCCACCAAGGCAGACAATGGAATTTGAACTAAATAAAAATCTGGAATTAAAAGTCTCATAATGATCATGACACCATTGTCAATTGTCAGGGGAAAACCCATCTGGTTAACTATGTCTCTTAGGGATGGAAACTGCCATCCTACTTGGTCTGACCTACATGGACTCCAGACCCACATCGATTTGGTTGATTCTCAACTGCCCTCTGGGCTATTCGGGAAAGGCAATGAATACTGGCCTTAAAATAACTCACAGAGGCCGGTATCCTGTCACCAAGTCTCCCTCAGAGCCAGCTCTCAGGGTGAACAGAACCTCTGACACTTCTGTTTATATCTGTTCAGCCAAGGCTCCCTAATTGGGACTGTTAATCTGGTCCAATTAGGAAACTCATATTCTATGAGATCCAGCTAGCACCACATCTGTCTTTCTTTGAGTCTGAGAATGTAGATTTTTTTTTGTAGCTCCTCCTGGGGTGTTTTGCACTGAGTCAAGGTTCTCCAACTCTGACTCAGATAAGGTGGTGTATAATGCACAGTAGTTCGCCTTTTGTACCTGCAGTGTCTCGGAAAAAAATCATTCTCTTCTTTGGGTGGCAAAGGTGTTGAGGTGACAACATCAGCTGTGTCCATCTCAGATTCTGGAGGTTTCTTCAATACTTGATGGAGAGGGAGAACCCATGTGTTCTGATCGCCTTTCTGACTGTGCTGAGGAGCTGGGCACTTTTTGCTCCTGCCCTGTTTGTGAGTTTGCAGCTTTCATATGGTCCACCTGATTGTTCAGGACTGTCACATCCACCCAAACTTTATACATCACTGTACCTGACCTTGCTGTGACCATGCCTCTTAACCATGCAGGGCTATTCTTGTGGTTGGTACAACAAACTGCCTCCCCACAGTAAACTGTCTCTCTTGCTTACCAGAGTCTGGCAGTGGTATTCCTGATGCTGTTTCACCCACACTCAGGACTGTGAAGATCAGCTTTAACCTGGTGCACAGTCTTCTCCCCATTACAACTCTGCTGGTGCTATTGCTATAATTGCATGAGGGGTGGTCTTATAATTAACCAGAAACAGGGACAATTTGATATCAAGTGATTCTGTAGGCTGTTTCTTTAAGCCTGCCTTCAAAGTGTGCACTGCTCTTTCTGCCAGACCATTGGATGATGGATGCTGTGGTGCTGTCCTGATATGTTGAATGCCACTCAACTTTAGAAAATATTCAAATTTGTTGCTGGTAAACAATAGTCCATTATCTGTGGCCGACACTTTTGGGAGTCCACGTATTGCAAAGAATGCTAGCAGTTTTTCTATTGTCGTACCTGTGTTTGACAAATGGACTCTACGCAAGTTTAGCCACTTTGAGTGGACTTCCACAATGACTAAGAACATTGAGCCTACATTGTCAACGTGTAACCGAGTCCGAACAGATCTGGGGGAGCTGCTGATGGTAATTTTTGTCCTTGTTGGCAATCAGGGCACTGCCCCACCAGCACAGCTATATCTGCATCCAATCCTGGCCACCAGACATAACTCCTTGCCAGCATCTTCATTTTGGAAACCTTTGGATGGTCCTGGTGGTGTTCTGCCAGTATCTGGCGGCAACTTTTGCTTGGGTCAATCATTCTTGCTCCCATAATGATATGCCATCCTACACTGTGATCTGGTCTCTTCGAGTCCAAAAACATTTTAATTCTGGTTCTGATGGCCCTTTAGATGCTCCTATCCCCACTATTTGTTTCAGTTTTGCCAGGACCAGATATTTCTCTGTCCAAACTCTGATATTGTCAGCTGTGACTGAAAGTGTGTCCAGAAAATTTAAAACTATTATGGATTCTTCCAGTGGTGGTATCACTGCAGGTGTATTTGCCAGCAGGACGCAACTCAATGTTTTGGCCTCTTGGACGGTGTTCCAACTTGTAACTATATGCAGTTAATATTAGAACCCAGTGCTGAATTCAGCCTGAAGTTAAGGGCGGTGCTGCCTTGTTCTCTTTAAGTAGATCTAGCAGGGGTTTGTGGTCCATTGTTATTTCACCTTCAAGTTCGTAAAGGTATTGGTGGAACTTCCTAACTTCAAATATGATCACTCAACTATCCTTCTCTATCTAGGCTTATTTGCACTCTGCATTAGACAAAGTCCTGGGTGCATATGTTATTGGGTTGCATTGGGCCACCTCTGAGCTAATACCACCCCATTGCTGTAAGGGGAGGCATCATATGTCAATACTACATCTCGCTTGAGGTCATAGCTTGTCAACATCTTACAAGATGATAGCTGTTTCTTCACTTCCCTGAAAGCTAAAAGTTGACAATGTAACCATTTCCAAGCCTGACCCTTTTGTTTAGAGTTGATGCAAATGCACAAGGATGGAGGCCAGGTTATGCATGAACTCTCCGTAATAATTCACCAGCCCAAGGAAAAACCTTAGCTCTGGTACAGATGTGGGAGTCGGGGCATCTTTGATCATCCTCATTTCATCTTCCAACGGGTGTAATCCAGTCTTGTTTACTCTGTAGCCCAAGTAGGTCACATTTTCCCCTTGTAAGGTGTATACAAGCCTGGGAGAAATGTCTAAGGACCATGTTCAAGTTCTCTAAGTGCTCTTTACTGGTCTTCTCTGTTATTAACATTCCGTATAGATAAATGGCAACCTGAGGTAGACCTTTAAAATATTCTCCATTGTGCACTGAATAATTGTGTGGTTGACAATACCCCAAATAGCAGTGTTGCATTACAATCGCTATAATCACTGGTAATTAAACCAGCTGCTTCTCATAAAAGACTGGAACCAAAGATGAACGCTTAGCCTGTGAAAGTTCCTGGGATAGATTCTCAGTCTAGCTGAGGTCTTACGCAAACTTAAGGTTTGGAGTCTAGAGTGAAAGACTGGTTCTGCAATCACTGAAATGGCCACACCGGTATAAACCTCCATTAGAACTGGATTACCATTTAACCAGATGTTTATTTTGATTGGTTCTGATTAGGATGTTGCTAAACAATTTAACTGTTCCAAAACAGACGTAGTTGAATATTCCAGGGTGTGCACTTTCCTGGATACTAGACTATGAGTTTTTTTACTCAATTTAAGTCTAGTGGGACTCATTTGCTGTCTCCAGTCTCCATAGCGGCAGCAACTACAATGGCTTGCCAGCCCAGATCCTGAAGAAAATTTTAACTGTTTGGCCAAAGCTTGCTTTGTTTTGGGGTTTTGCTGTGGGTTGACCGAGCGTCCCTCTTTTTAGGATATACCCTGAGTCAGACTATACAATTGCCTTCACTCAGGTGGTGTTTCCCGAGCTCAGTTGGCCTGAGGAGGGTGTCAACTTCTATCAGCATACTCTGTAACTCATTTGCTCCATTTTTCATGTTTTCCAGTGACAAAGACAGTTGTAACGTCTGTTTGAAGTCCAGTTGAGCTTCAGCAAGTAGGCCCTTTTGCATGGTTACATCATTAATCCCACTTACCAAATGGTCTCTCAGCATCTCATTAAGTAACATGCCTTTGCCAGTCATCTTAACCTAGTCAAATATCCCGATATGGATTCCTCGATTCTTAGATTGTCAAGTAAAACCGATAGCGTCTCAGAATTAGAAGCGGCTTGGGGTCATAATATTCCTCAACTAAATCCATCAACTCTTGAAAGGTTTTAGTATCTGGTGCCTCATGGAAAGTTAGACTCGTAATAACTGAAAAGGCTATGGGTCCACAAGCTGTCAGGAGAATTACCAATTACTTTTCATCTGCCTCAGAGTCATTTGCCTCAAAAAAATAAAACATATTTTCCACATACAGTCCCAATCTACAAACGCAGGATCAAATCAGTGAAGTTTTTCAGATAATGGCATGATGCCAGAAAGGCCTACCTCACCTCAAAGACGACTGTCGCGTGTGGATTTCTTCTAAAGTGTGGTTTACTCTCATCATCATTGAAATAACTCCACAGAGGCCAGTATCCTGCCACCAAGTCACCCTTTATTTACAGGTGGAAAGACCTTGACATTGATTCAACTCCCTCAGAGCCAGCTCTCAGATTGAACAGAACCTTTGATACTCCTGTTTATATTGTCAGCTAGAGCTCCAAATTAACAGCCTCAATCAAGTAACTCATATTCTATGAAGTCGACTTGGCTGACTTTGTCACAATTGCTACAGATCTAGCCAGTGATGCCCACATCCTGTGAATGAATAAATAAAAGTGCAAAACTTGGAACCATTGTAAACTGTCAATTACAAATCTGTAGTTTAAGAAAATGACAAAGTGGAAATATTCAGCTGGTCAAGCAGCAACCTATGGACAGATAATCAGGGTTAACATTTCAGCTCCTGACTATTAATCAGAGCCTTCTGCCATATCAGAAATCCAGCAATGGATACAATACTTCAGCTGGAGCTGAACAAATGTTTTAAAAAGGTTATTATGATTCCCAATTCCTACTATTGTATACTGTCAGGAGGACAGTTAAAACTACAAAAGGACAGGCTGGTAGAGTGGGTAGATAGTTGGCAGATGAATTTGAATGTGCCGAAGTGGCACATTTTAGCAGAAAAAGCATGAAGTTATATTGTAAACTAAAAGGTGCTACCCTATGTAGGAGCAGACAGACCTAAGTGTATACACATGTAAGTTAGTCAATGTGGCAGGACAAACAGTTAATAAAGAATACAGGTATCCTTGGCTTTATTAAGAAAGTCGTAGAATACAGGAAAAAGGAGGTTATGCTGAACTTGTATAAGACACTAGTTAGAACTTGACTTGAGTATTATGTATAGTTCTGGACATCACACTACAGGAAAACTGTAAACACATGTGATCAGAATACCAAGGAGGTTTAAAAGAATGGTTCCAGGGATGAGCAACTTCATTTATGAAGATAGATGACTGACATTCAGACTACCTTCCTTGAAGAGGAGAAGGCTTACAGGAGATTTTATAGCAGTTTTCAAAATCATGTGGATGCTGGACAGAGTAGATAGGGAGAAACTGTTCTCACTCAATAAAGAATTGAGAGAGCATAGATATAAAGTAATTTGCAAAAGATGCAAATGTAATATGGGAATAAATACTTTTTCACACAGTGAGTACTTTGGGTCTGGAATGCATTGCCTGAAAGTGTGGTGGAGGCAGGTTCATTTGAGGCATTTAAGAGGACATTAACTTATTTATTAAATATAAAAAATATTCAGGGTTATAGGGAAAATGCTGGAGAATAGCACTAAGCCAAGATGCTACTTCAGACAGCAAATGCAAGCACAATGGTTTGAACAGCCTCCTTCTATACTGTAACAGTTCTATGATTCTGAATTGTTTTCTAGCTTACTGCTAATGGATAATGATATAATAAAATTTTCTATGTTACAAAACTTATCTTGACGACATTAACACGGTCGCATTATTTAAGAAACAGTATGTTAAGTATGCTATTCCTGAAGAAGGGCTTGTGCCCGAAACGTCTATTCTCCTGTTCCTTGGATGTTGCCTGACCTGCTGCGCTTTTCCAGCAACAAATTTTCAGCTCTGATCTCCAGCATCTGCAGTCCTCACTTTCTCCTCTAAGTAATTTTGAGGAAAAGTTTCAGCAGTCAACCAAGTTGAAGAGTACAATGAATACTGAGTAGATATGGAAAACTTTAATCTGCTTGGCAATTTTGTTTGAGTACTGTACTCTGCCTTGAGTAGCTTTTATTTGTTGCAATATTAAGGTATTAAAATTATGATGTTAAAATGTTTTTATATAATTCTTTACAGCCAATTGTAAGGAAAATGTTTGTATTTTTGTACTCCCTTTCATCTCCTTTCATAAGTTTGATTAAAATTAATGAAAGACCTACAAGAATGTGAAAAAATGACCAATTCAAAATAGCTTTTTAGATTTGGAGTGGTTAAATTTCTAAGCAAACTTGTTGACATCAGAGAAGCTGGATCAAATTTTGCTGAAATTTACTTAACCATTCCATGTGATCTAGCAAATGTCTATGACTATTATTATATGAATAAGATTATGGGTCAGTGGAAAACAAGCATTCACCCTATTTTGTTCATGTTACCTTGCTTGAATCATGACTAAAAACAAGCTTTAAGGTAAAGCAGACATTTACGAGTTAGTCAAATTTAAGTCCTGGGAACACAGAACTCTTAAAAAGATAAAGAAGTACTTCCAAGTACACCATGTTTTACAGTTGTTGTCATGCTGTTGATTAAATTTTGTAAGATGATATTCCTTCATTTACAGGAAGGGTAAATAACAAGTCTGATTTTCTTGCCATGCAAAATTGATTAAGAACAGCAGGAGAACAAATTTACTTGGAATCACATTAACTGTGGACAATCTAGTTGGAACCTTAGGACTATGCATATTCACAAGATACATATAATTTATTTAGTAAAGCAGCATTAAATTGCATAGTGAGATACCCAAAGTCCCTGTGATTTTAGTTGAAATAACCACAGGCCGATAATGCTTTTTGATAAAGCACAAGCTGGCTGAAAGTCTCAGTGGACTATCCAGGAAGATGCAATTTCATTAGTTACACCATATACCGTGTTTGAAATATGTGTTCCAGCAGTTTAGCATCCAAGTACTGCCTTATGGAAAACTAATTACTGAATCACTAAGAGCTCCATAATGTCCTGCATTAAGTATCACACATCATACATAATGCATGTAAGGCAGCCTCTGCACTCTGATTACAGAACACTGTCATTAAGTGAGCAAATTAAAGATGTGAATAATTCACCGAGTGAGCTTACTTGTCAGTGCTGTGTTGTAAAATTAGAAATTCTAATGGGTGCTGCAATTTTTTTTTCTCAGTTGATACAAAGAGCAATGTTGGGATGCATTGAAAAATTAAAGATAATTGTCTTATTTCTTTGCGTGTCCACTCAGTTTCTATATTTTCTTTGTGGGTATCATTTTTATTTTAACATACTTACCTATAATTTTAAAATAATTTTTACTTTTGTCAGTAATGATTATCAAAATAATTTGCTTTGCATGCTAAAATGAATCAGTTAATGATAATATTACAAATTATACTGCAAAGTAAAGAAACAGAGGTGATCTCATATAATGTACAAATATAGAACCACTCAATGACAATAAATTAAATGCTATTATGCCCAGTAATGTTTTCCTTTAAACAATACAAACATTTGGTTAGTCATGAAGAAATTACACGTTTGTTTTCTCTGAGGTAGTTGTGAGCAAAAGCCATCACATAACGACCCTCTCCCAAGGCATTTCATAAATATACTGCAAAAAAAATCAGTCATTGCAAATCTAAATAAGGCCTTAAAATATATTTGGTCATACAGTACCTCTTACCTCAGTCCCACATAATATTGAGATTTATTTCTGCGGATCTTCTCTAAAGCCCAGAGACAGGGACAGAGTCCACTTGACCGCACATAACAGCATATCCACCAAATGCTCCCAGCTGTCAGATGAAATATTACCAATACAAACAAAAATATATTCCCCCTCTGGAGAACTCTCTTTCCCTCTCTCATTCCCTCAGTTTCAAATATTTGTGCCATTTCCTTCGGCGACAAGAACGAAGAAAACACTGAATGTTGTTGCCTATTGCGAATCTGAAAAAGTCCCGGCTGATTTCCTCAAATTACTGGCTGACAGGACATCTTGAGAGAGAGAGAGACAAAAATGTAGACATTTGAGAGAAGGGTTCCTTTTCTGCAGAAGGAGGGAAGCTGCATCAGATTTCTCTCTCTGTTTCAGTCTTTTTTTTAATAAGGAGGGGAATGCAGACAATAAGAGAGAGGGAGAGAGGGCTGTCAGTGCCGATAAATCTGCATATGGAAATATGGGTTATCCTGGGTGCAATTTTATTTAACTGTGATGTACTGTTTTTTTAATTAGACAAGAACACACACAGAAAGAACCCCAGCGAGGAGCAGTGACGGGCAGCTTCTCACGCGGAGTTACACAAACTGAAGACACTTTATTTAAATGAAATATATTCATTTTGTTCTCCAGTTTAAAGAGATTAAAAAATAAATTATGGAAATTATTCAGTTAACACCGTCCTCATATTCAGCACGACTGCACTGCATTATTCAGCATCATCGTCACTGCGAACAGAAGTGATTAAATTGTGCACAGTTAAAGTTTAGCAGTCTGGTTTCACAAATTGACAGAAATATTGAATTAATCAATGATAACCTCAATTGTATATAAAATATTTTGAAGCCAAACACGTTTTAGTCTTTATTTTAAACATGATAATTCGATTAGAAAGTGTGCATGATATCATTGAATCAATAGTTTAAAGTTGTAAAGGGAACAAGGTCTGGACTTTTGCTTATATGCGTTGATCAGGTACAGATCCAGCAAGATTGCTGGTTATGTTTCAGCTGATTGATGCTGAACAATTTGTTTTGCAAATTGATGCACACATTATTTGAGACTGTCTTTCTTACAGTATTTGTAACAAATGCATGTTATATAGTTATTCAAAAATGATAATTAGATCGCACTTCATGCATCAAAAGCGACTGAAGTGAGTTTGATGTTCTTGATCCTTGTCCGTTTAGAGATCGTGTCACAAAAGGACACGAGTAAATGTTGGAAGATCTCAATGAATAACTTCCCTTCCCCGTGCACGGACATGAAACAATTTAAACACTTAAACTTTCACACGATTCATATCTGAAACCCCAGGACCCTTCCTGGCCTTTGGGAAGACAGACACTGTGATTTTTATTTCCTCTGGACACTGACTGGGTCATTCCAGACGCTCCCTGAGCGGCGGAGGCGCCTCTGACGATTCATAAAAAACCCGACCAATCACAAGGGCGCTGACCAAAAGTCCTGACCAATCACCAGCGGCGGTGGTGTGCACGCGCGCAGCTAACGTCACGCTAAACGCGGGAAGCCGGAAAAGAAACAAGCGGAAAAAAGAATCCAGAAACAGAGGTACAAGTCATATAGACTGTGGCTGAGACTTGTAGGTAGGAGCAGATCATATAGACTGTGGCTGAGACTTGTAGGTAGGAGTAGATCATATAGACTGTGGCTGAGACTAGTAGGTAGGAGCAGATCATATAGACTGGGACTGGGGCTGAGACTGGTAGGTAGGAGTAGATCATACAGACTGGGGCTGAGACTGGTAGGTAGGAGCAGATCATATAGACTGGGGCTGAGACTTGTAGGTAGGAGCAGATCATATAGACTGTGGCTGAGACTGGTAGGTAGGAGCAGATCATATAGACTGTGGCTGAGACTTGTAGGTAGGAGTAGATCATATAGACTGTGGCTGAGACTTGTAGGTAGGAGCAGATCATATAGACTGTGGCTGAGACTGGTAGGTAGGAGCAGATCATATAGACTGTGGCTGAGACTGGTAGGTAGGAGCAGATCATATAGACTGGGGCTGAGACTAGTAGGTAGGAGCAGATCATATAGACTGGGGCTGAGACTGGTAGGTAGGAGCAGATCATATAGACGGGGGCTGAGACTGGTAGGTAGGAGCAGATCATATAGACTGTGGCTGAGACTGGTAGGTAGGAGCAGATCATATAGACTGGGGCTGAGACATGTAGGTAGGCGGACATCATATTGACTGGGGCTGAGACTTGTAGGTAGGCGCACATCATATAGACTGGGGCTGAGACATGTAGGTAGGAGCAGATCATATAGACTGGGGCTGAGACTTGTAGGTAGGAGCAGATCATATAGACTGTGGCTGAGACTGGTAGGTAGGAGCAGATCATATAGACTGGGGCTGAGACTTGTAGGTAGGAGCAGATCATATAGACGGGGGCTGAGACATGTAGGTAGGAGCAGATCATATAGACGGGGGCTGAGACTTGTAGGTAGGAGCAGATCATATAGACTGGGGCTGAGACTTGTAGGTAGGCAGACATCATATAGACCGGGGCTGAGACTTGTCGGTAGAAGCAGATCATATAGACCGGGGCTGAGACTTGTCGGTCGGAGCAGATCATATAGACCGGGGCTGAGACTTGTCGGTCGGAGCAGATCATATAGACCGGGGCTGAGACTTGTAGGTAGGAGCAGTTCATACAGACTGGGGCTGAGACTTGTAGGTAGGAGCAGATCATATAGACTGGGGCTGAGACTTGTAGGCATGGGCGGTCAGAAATAGTAACTATGGACAAAGGCTGGTTGTCATAGACTGATACTGAGACTTGTAGGTAGGACAAAGTCATATGGACTGGGGCTGGTTTTTACAGGCTGATGGTGAGACTTGGCAGGCATAAGTCCTATTTAGACTGCAGCTGGATATTATAGACTGATGCTAAACCTTATAGGCAGGAGCAGGTCATACAGACTGGGGATGGTTATTATAGATTGTGCCATTCATCAAATATCCATCTTTTCTAATCCAACTTCTCAGCACATGGTCTGTAGCCTTGTTTGTTAGGGCATTTCAACTTACCCTTCGCCAGACCTTGGTTACCACCAATCTCCCCGCTACACCCCATGAACCCCCAGGTACCTTTCCCTGCAACCATAAATGATGCAAAATCTGCCAGCACACCATCTCCCTCACCTCCATCCAGGGCCCCAAATAGTCCTTCCAGGTGAGACAGAAGGTTCACCTGCCTCTGCTCTAACGTAGGTTACTGCATCAGGTGCTCCCGATGTGGTCTTCTCTACATTGGGGAGACCAAATGCAAACTCAGGGCATGTTTTGCCGAGCATCTCAGTCGGGCCCGCAGGGGCCGATCTGACCTCCCTGACACCGCCATTTTCATTCCCCTTCCCACTCCCTTTCCAACATGACCATCCTTGGTCTCCTCCATTGCCACAACGAATCAGACCACAAATTGGAGGGACAACAGCATACAGCCCTGAGGACTCAATATTGAGTTCTCAAATTTCAAATAACTTCCCTTCCCAGCCCCTCCCTCTCTCTTCTATTCCTCTGATCAACTCTTCCTTCTAGCTACCAACCGGATTCATTCCTCCCATTGACCAACCAGGTCGTACCCTCTACCTGTGTTCACCTATCCCTACCTCCCCCCCCACCTGAAACCCTATCCTCATCCCCGTACCTGCAGTCCTGAAGAAGGGTTACACTGGAAACGTTGACTTCTCCACCTCCTGATGCTGCCTAGCTTGTTGTGTTCCTCCAGCTTCCCGCTTGTCTATCTTGGATTGTAGCAGCTGCAGTTTTTTTTGTCTCTACCACATTTTCAAGCAGCAAGTTCTGTATACCTACAACCCTCTGGGTGCAAAATATTGTCCTCAAATCTGCTCTAAACCTTCAGCCTCCTTACTTAAAACTATGCTGCCTCGTTACTAATGTCTCTGCTGATGGGGAAAAGTTTGTTTTCATCTACCCTGTCTATGCCACTTAGAACTTTGTGTATCTCAAACAGATTCCCCCTAAGCCTTCTCTGCTCCCAGAAAAACAGCACCAGCCTATCTAGTATCTCTTCATAGTAGTTGATTCTGAGTCCAGGGTCCTAAATCTGAAGAAGGAAAACTATGGTGGTATGGAGCATGAGCTAGCTATAATAAACTTGGGGAATGTATTTAGAGGGCTGATGGTGGATAGGCAGTGGCAATCATTTAAAGAACATGTGGAGGAACTGCAAACACTCATTCCTGTTTGGCGCAAAACTAAAATGGGAAAGGTGACATTATTAAGGCAAGTTATGGATAATATTCGATCCAAGGAAGAGGTGTATAAATTGGCAAACAAAAAAGGTAGTGGACCTGAGCATTGGGAGCAATTTAGATTTCAGCAAAGGAAGACAATGAGTTTGATTAAGAGGGATACAATAAGGAGTGATGGTATACTAGCAGGAAATGTACAAACTGGTTGTACATAAGCTTCTACAGGTATGTGAGGGAAAAAAAAGATTAGTGGAGACAAATGTTGATCCCTTACTGTCAGAAACAGGAAATTATAATAGCGAACAGAAATGGCAGACAAATTAACTATACATTGATTCTGACTTCATAATGGAGAATACAAATACTGTCCCAGAAATGTTGGGAACACAGGGTCTAGTGAGAGGGAGGAGCTGAAGGAATTCAGTGTTAGTAGGGAAATAGAGTTTGGAAAATCATGGAATTTAAGGCAAATAAGTCCCCAAGGACAGATAATTTGCATCCTAAAGTACTTAAGGAAGTGGCACTAGAAATAGTCGATCCATTGGTGGCCATCTTTGCGATTTTATAGACTCTGAAACAGTTTCTACAATTTGAACTGGTTAGCCTGACATCAGTGGTTGGGAAAATATTAGAGTTCGTTGAATAGCACAGCACTTGGAAAATAGTCAGCATGGATTCATGAAGGGGAAATTATGCTTGATAAATCTATTGGAATTTACTTGGTCTTTCAGAAGGCTTTTGATAAGATCTGTCATAAGAAATTAGCACATAAAATTAGAGTACTTGGGATTTGGAGTAGTGAACTGATTTGGATACAGAACTATTTGGCAGACAGCAAACAAAGAATAGAAATAAATAGGTCTTTTTTCTGAGTTGTAGACAGTGACTGGTGGAGTGGTGCTGGGACCAGTGCTTGGGATATAAATGTCAGCACTAAATATAAGTTTGCAACTGACATAATAGTGGGTGGCAAGATGAGCTGTGAGGAAGTTGCATGAGTTCTTCAGTGTGATTTAGACAAGTTGAGTGAATGGGCGAATATATGGCAGATGAAGTATAAAGTGGATAAATTTGAGGCTATCCATTTTGGTTGTGAAAACAGGAAGACAGATAATCTAAATGGTGATAAATTTGTAAAGGACGAGATACAATGAGATGTGGGTGTCCTTGTACACCAGTCTCTGAAGTAAGTATGCAGGTTCAGCAGATGGTGAAGAATACAATGGTATGTTGGCCTTCATAGTGCGAGAATTTGAGTAGAGAGGGAGGGATGTCTTGCTACAATTATATAGTCTTTTTCTGATTTGCAGGCAGTGATTAGTGGAATGCCTAATCCTGCTTCTGTTTTCTATGTTTCTGTGTTACACTCTTATAAATCAATGTTGACTTTGCGTCATCCTATTGATACTTTCTGTGTACTATTGTTACATTCTTTGTAATAGAATGCAACATTTTTCCTTTACACAATATTATTACACAATGAATATTACACAAACTGGTCTGCAATTATGTTTTCTCTCAATTCTTTTAAACTATAAAGTATGTCATGAGTACATTCTCTCAACTGGAGAATTAGATGTTGTTTATAGGTGCCCTTTGTATTATTCCCTCCCTATACAGTTAATTAACTGGGACTATTATGTTTTGTGACATTATTGACCATTCCATGGCTTTCTAGCAAAAAGCTGATAGTGTGTTAATTAGAAGGGGAAGCAGTTCATAATGGTTATTTGTTTTCTAGGAAAATGGATGATAACTTTGGGGGATCTCTTACTCCCCCTGTGTCTCCGTATGTGATAGAAAGGATGGAGATGGATATGGAGTGCTGCAGACCACCTTTTTTCTCCTGCACCTTGGCTCAACGAGATGGAGGAAAGTCCTTTTCTGCTGATGGCTATCTGATCAGTGGATCGCTTAACCGGTATGTAATAGAGAAACTAGTATAGCAGCTGTTACTTTCTGTTGGGTAAAGGCTCAAAGACTCAATGTGGGTAATCTAACTTTCTGTTGCGACAGCTGACTTATTCCATAGGAGTTTGCCCACACGATCTCATTCTTGTCTCTTTACAGTGTTCATGAAAAGCCAGTGCACTGTTGCAAATAGTAATGAAGAATCTAATGAACTGTTGACATTATTCTCAAAAAGGCTGAATATACAAGGAAGGAAATGATGCTTAATTTGCAGAAATAATGTAGACCTTATCTGGGGTGCAGTGTTAGGCATGCATTTCAGCCAAGATCATTGAGCATATGCAATATAAATTCTTTGAAATTATCTGAGATCAAAGGTTCAATTATGAAGACTGTTTACAAAACCTAGCTAGTATTCTGCTGGTATTAAACCTGTATTCTAATTTAGAAGGTTAACTGGTAATCTAATTGAAGGGCTTAAAATCATGAAACAATTTGATTGGCTAGATATTACGAAGCCATTTGTTTGATAGAGAAAGATACATAAACTATTGAGATGTATAAAATCATGAGGTGCATAGATAGGATGAATGCATATTTTATTTTTCCCAGGGCTGGGGCATTGAAAACTAGAGGGCATAGGTTTAAAATGAGAGGGGAATGATTTAGGAACAGCCTGAGGGGCAACGTCTTCATGCAGAAAGTGGTACATATATGGAATAGCCTGCCAGAGAAAGTAGTTGAGGCAGGTACAATAGCAACATTTAAAAAACATTTGGATAGGTATATGGATGGGAAGAGTTTAGGGAAATATGGACCAGATGTGGGCAATTGGAGCTAGCTGAGTGGGCACCATGGTCAGCATGGACCAATTAGGTCCGAAGGGCCTGTTTCCATGCTGGGTTGCTCTATGACTCTATAACCTTAACTTTAGAAGAAAACTAGTGATGAGTGAAATTACTAAGTTCTATTTCACAATACCGATCAAATCTGAAGTCTAGCATTACTAGAAAGATTTATGAAATGCCTCAACAGAATTTGATAAATAATTTGTTTTGCTCTTAAATTAACGATTAATTCATTTTGTCAGTACATTTAGAATTTAGCATTGACATTTGCAAAAAGAGTTCCAGTGTTTAACTTTCTGCTGCAGTAATCTATTTGAATTATAAACGAGATTAATTTCATCGAAGCACACAGCACAAAAACAGAGCCTTCAGTCCATCTCATCCATGCCGATCAAGTTTCCCAAACTAAACTAGTCCCATTTGCCTGCAGTTGGTCCATATCCCTCTAAACCTTTCCTGTTTGTGGACGAGTCCAAATGTCTTTTAAAAGTTATAACTGTACCTGCATCTATCATTTCCTCTGGCAGTTTATTCCACATGCGAACCATT
This sequence comes from Chiloscyllium plagiosum, assembly GCF_037043375.1. Classification (NCBI taxonomy): domain Eukaryota; kingdom Metazoa; phylum Chordata; class Chondrichthyes; order Orectolobiformes; family Hemiscylliidae; genus Chiloscyllium; species Chiloscyllium plagiosum. The sequence continues at coordinate 92,100,773 of NW_028270141.1, read as the reverse complement.
CTCTGTGTGAAAACGTTGTCCCTCAGGTCCCTTTTAAATCTTTTTACTCTCACCTTAAAAATATGGCCCTAGTTTTGAACTCCCCCATCCTAGGGAAAAAACTTTTGCTGTTTACCTTATCATTGCCCCTTAGTATTTTATTAACCTTTATAAGATCACTCCTTAACCTCCTATGTTCCAGCGAAAAAAGCCCCAGCCTATCCAGTCTTTCCTTATAACTCTAAACCCTGTAGTCCTAGCAACATCCTAGTAAACGTTTTCTTAATTCTCTCCAATTTAATAATGTCCTTCCTAAAGCAAGACGACCAGAACTGTACACAGTATTCCAAAAGTGACTTCACCAACATCCTGTATAACCTCAACATAACATTCCAACTCCTATTCTCAATGCTCTGGGCAATGAAGGCAAGCATGCTAAATGTCTCCTTAATTACCATGCCTACCTGTGACTCAACATTCAAGGAAGTATGCACCTGAACCACTAGATTTCTCTCTGTTCAACATCACGACCCAGGGCCCTACCATTAACTGTATAAGTTCTGCCTTTGTTCACTTTACCAAAGTACAATACCTAGCATTTATCCAAGTTAAACTCCACTCGCATCTCCTCAGCCCGTTGGCCTAATTGATCAAGATTCTTTTGTAATCTTAGTTAACTTCCTTCACTGTTGACTACACCACCAATTTTGGTCTCATCTGCAAACTTATTAACCATTACTCCTAAATTCTCATCCAAGTTATTTGTATAAATGACAAGCAACAGTGGACTCAGCACCAATCCTTGAGGAACACCACTGATCATAGGCCTCCAGTCTGAAAGACAACCCTCCACCACAACCCTCTATCTCCTAATATCAAGCCAATTTGGTATTCCTGAATTCCATGCGATGTAATTTTACTAATCAGTTTACCATGCAGAAACTTGTCATAGGCTTTATTAAAGGCCTTTATTCTTGATGAAGGGCTTTTGCCCGAAACGTCGATTTTGCTGCTTGTCGGATGCTGCCTGAATTGCTGTGCTCTTCCAGCACCACTGATCCAGAATCTGGTTTCCAGCATCTGCAGTCATTGTTTTTACCTCCATTTAAACAATGTCTATTGCTCTGCCCTCATCAATCTTTTTGGTTATGTCCTCAAAAGACTCAATCAAGTTTGTGAGACACGATTCCCCACGCCAAACCATGCTGAGTATCCCTAATCAGTCCTTGCCTGTCCGAATACATGTAAATCCTCTCAGTTTCCCCTCCAACAAATTACCTTCCACTGGTGTCAGATTCACTGGTCTATAGTTCCCAGGCTGCTCCTTTCTTAAATGAGGGCACAATATCAGCCACCTTCCAGTCTTCCAGCACCTCACCTGTGGCTATAGATGATACAGATATCTCTGCTCGGGGCCCCAAAATTTCTTTCCTAAATTCCTGCAACCTGCTGGGATGCACTTGATCGGCTCACAGAGATTTATTCACCTTTATGTTTTTTTTAAGACCTCTAGCACTTCCTTTTCCCTAATGTTGACTGTTTTCAAGAGATCAGTTTCCCTGTGTTCCCTAGCTTTCGTGTTTTTCTCCACAGTAAAAGCTGAAACAAAATATTCATTTAGAATCTCTCCCATCTCATATGGTTCTGCACGTAGATGTCCTTGTTGACCTTTAAGGGGCCCTATTCTCTCCCTGGTTGCTGTTTTGCTCTTAATGTACTTGTAGAATCTCTTTGGATCAAGATTATTTCATATCTCCTTTTAGCTCTCCTGATTTCCTTCTTAAGAATACCCCTACACCTCTTATTCTTGTATTCACTTGATCCCAGTTGTCTATGCCTAAAATATGCCTCCTTATTCTTGACTAGAGCCTTGATTAGAAAAGAAAATACTAGACAGTTCAGTTGGAGTTTGTCATGATGAAATCTTTTTCATCCCCTGGGTGGTAATCTGGTGGGGTCTGATGTAAAACCCAAGCAATGTTGAAATCTATCTCGTGATCCTGATGCGGAGGCGAATGATCCAGGGACTTGAGTTCAAATCCCGTCATGCTCGTTTGTGGAATTTAAAATTCAATTAATAAGTCTAGAGTTTAAAGTTGGTCTCAGTAATGGTGACAATAAACTATCATCAATTGTCATAAAAATCCATTTATTTAATTAATTTTCTTGAGGGAAGGAAATCTGCCAGTCCTTACCTAGACTAGCTTACGTCTGACTCCAGACTCTCAGCAATGTGGTTAAATGCTCTCAGAAATCATCCTCACAAGCCATTCAGTTCAAAGGTGATTAGGAATGGGTAACAAATGTTGGCCTTGCTGGTGATATGCAAATCCCATGCATGAGAAATTAACAATAACTGACAAGTTCTGCAATGGGTAAGTGATCCATTCTGACAGGTCACTGCCCAGGGGTTCAAGCTGATGGTTGTCTTCATAGGCTTATTTAACTTTGTCAAAGATTGGTCGTACTGGGCAAAAAATATGAACTTATATCATCAGATTTTTGCTGAATTTTGATACAGATCACTACCATGACCTAACCATCTGCTTGCCAGTTACAAACTGCAATTCCTGAACATTAGGAATGAGGTTTTGATGTGTCAGTGCGATCTAACACCCAACTTCTTTTCTGTTTTCAAGACTGCTGTTAAGATTGGATCCTTCTCCCACTGGCTATGAAGCTGACACAGTGGATATTTTTGGTTTTCAGTGGGTGACTGAAATGGCACTAGTTGAATCTCCTAAACTTCTCTTTGGATTACTGAGGTATAAGTGCTTGTTGTCTTTAAATCTTCTTGTGAACTCAGTTCTGTACGTCTGTTGTCCTAATCTAAAATAGAAATACAAATAGAACACTTTTACTTAGATCCTATTTACCACCCGCTGAGAAAACGAACAGAAAATGACATCACCATAGGAAATGATGTCACCACAGGAAATGGCATCATCAATCTTAGGAAACTCAAACATATAAATAGAAAGCAGGTTACACCACCAGTGCTTCATTCGGATGCTCACTGAAGATGTTACCTAGTAGGGTGACGAAACATCTGAAAACAAACCTTCCAGCTCAGCGAGCAAACCTACATATAGATTAGATTAGATTAGATTAGATTAGATTACTTTACAGTGTGGAAACAGGCCCTTTGGCCCAACAAGTCCACACCGACCCACCGAAGCGTAACCCACCCATACCCCTACATTTGCCCCTTACCTAACACTACGGGCAATTTAGCATGGCCAATTCACCTGACCTGCACATCTTTGGACTGTGGGAGGAAACCGGAGCACCCGGAGGAAACCCACGCAGAAAAACTGCAGATGGTGGAAATCAGAAACAAAAATAGAAATCACTGGGAAAACTCAGCAGATCTTTAAGTTCCGAAGAAGGGTCAGTGGACCCAAAACGCTAACTCTGCTTTGTCTCCACAGATACTGCCAAACCTGCTAAGTTTTCCCAGCGATATTTGTTTGCATTATCCTAAAATGTTATTTCGGAATAATCTTGAATGCAGTGTTGTGACATAAGAAATGTTGTGCACTCCGTGGATTCATGCCCATAAATTGAAGACACTGGCAGAATGTTCCCATTTGGAGCCATAGTGAATTGGGGAGCCTCAACCAGGGTCTACTTGTAATAATATACCCAGTTATCTTGAATGGTAGGTAGAATATATTCTTTATTCTCTTTCAAATTGTCTTCTCTTGGGCAAACTGACCAGCTATTTCATAACTTAAAGCCCCCATCAGCCTTTTTAAGCTTCGGCTGGCTTCACTGATTCTTAAAATCTTTCATTTTGTTAAAGTTAAACTCAGGGAGTGGAATCTCACTAGGCAACTGTGGAAACAAACTTCCACTGAGCTCGGATGAACCAACTCACCTTGATCAGAATCGGCGTGATCACTCAATGTCACGCCAAAGTAACTTTCATTTTCAGAAGCATGTGAGATCAAATATGCTTTTCAGTTTCTAATCCCCATCATGTAGCCCAGTTGTGTTCTGAAGTTAGGTTCTCTGCAGAATGCAAAAGATACATTTTGAGCCTTGGTTTCTTGTGTTTACATAATGGTATAATTTGAAATATGTCAATACTAAAGGATGCTAAGTTAAGAAATTAACCCAAATTCGGAGTTGAGTTGAATTGAATTAAGCACCCATTTTAAACCCTTTGTTTTGCCTTGGGAATATTTTAATTCCTGAGAATACTATGCAATCTTGGTCCTTGGTTAAGCAACACCTTGATTTTAAAATTCTTGATTTTTCTAATACCTCTATGGTTTACTCCATCCCATCTCTAGTTTCCTCTGGTTCTACAATCCCATGGCATCCTCCTGCATCTATTTCATGTGTTGTGTTCTGCTCTTATTTCTTGATTCTCTGGCCTTTGATGGAATGTAAGGCACTGTGGAATGAGTGCAGCATCGATTCGCTCAAAGGAATGAGAATTATGGTCACAAAGGAAGGTTTGAAAATGTAATGCTATTTTACTGGAACAGTGGAAGTCATGGAAATCGTGAAAGGTTTTAAGAGGATTAAAGTTGAAAGATTGTTCTAGCTGATTGATGAATAAACAAAGGGCATGTCAAGGTTACCATTCAAAGAACAGACTGGGAAAGCTAAAAGAACCTTCATAATATAGCAGGATATTAACTCAATGAAGACTTGTCACAAGTGGCGATTTTAAAAATGAATTTGCTACATTTTTCAAAAAGAAGAATGTCAAAAAAAAAACCATGGCAACAGTTCGTGAAATTTGATTCAGAAAATAAGTAGCTCCAGTGCAATATCCAGACTGACTTCTGATTATACCCTTCTACATGTTCATTGACTGCCATATCTAAACAGGAGTATCAAGTGTCAGCATGTACTTTAAATGTTAAAATATAGATAATTTTTTGGATCCTTGTATTTCTCTTTAAAAAAAACATTTTAGTTTGATGGCTGGGAGTAGGATGACAACAACATTGGCAGTTTGTGTCTCCTACCCAGAATGGGGATTGGCCCCAAATCGGAGTCTTTCAGAAAAGAATGGGCATGAGCATAGAGAATACTATAATTGTGAGGTCTGAACAGTGTCATTTCTTTGAGTTAAGTAGAGTGCATGGAGATGGTTATATAATGCTGTGCTATATATTCAATTTATGTTCCATGCCTGAAAATTCATGCATAAAACTAATTAATCAAACCAATATTTTTGTAATCCTAATTGTGCCTGTTAATTTCTTTGTACCTGGCCCGATGGATAATGATCAGAAATTATTTATTCAATGTGTAAATGAAGGTGCCTTAATTTAAAATAATTTAAATTTGTTCTTTTTCAGACAAAAGATCAGCTGTTTAGAAGGCTTAGCACAGGCTAGTTCACGTGATTTTGGCAAGTATACTGCAGAATGCATGGAGTTCCTTTCTGTTTGTGACTGCTGGAACATGCTGGTTAAAATAATACTTTCCATAGTGCCCAGTTAAATGATCTCTTCTTTGTGTTTAGTAACCAATCTCACTAGTTTGAGTCAATTATTGAAACAACAAAGCTTGTATTAATGCATATTATAAGCGTAACATTAATTTATTACAAACAAATCCCAGTGGAAAGAATGAGCCAGATCTCTAACAGATTAATATTAGTTTACCTCTGGAATGTTAACATTGCCTCTTTTATTATTAATCATTGATTTACTCATTGCATAACACCTTGTCTCTGACATGCAGCTTGATTTTTGTTTAATAGTTGCCACATATCTGAATTTTCCTGGTTTGATAGAAATTAAGTCTAATTTATCTGAGGGGATATGTTGTGACTAGTTGTTTTGTCTTGACAAATCTGTAGAGCCACAATTGCTAATCTTTCATTTGCGATGTCACCCTGAATCTTAATCACTTACTGCATTAGGGAAGGAAAAAAAGTGGCAAGGACTAGTTCAGCACTGTAGGCACTATCTCTTTGGGTTCCAACTCAGTTCAAATTACCTTGTAGCACTTGGAAGAAAGTATAATTTTTCTGCTGGCCATAAGTGTTCAAAGTGAAACAAATTTGTCTTAACAGTTTCAAATGGGAAGCAGTGACAAAAATAAATGGGGGAAACAGTTTGCTTTGAGGGTATTTCTCCCAATACTACTATTTTCCTTTAAGTTCTGACTGTAAATCTGGAAGTATAGAGCTATTCTCTTTTGAAGCCAGATGCTGTATTGGTCTGTAGTTGTTGTTTTACCCGAAGGAGCAGTTTAGTTTTGTAGGCCTTGTTAGATTATAGAGCTGCAAACAGCAAAATACAACCCACAAAGTTAAATGAAAATGATTAGATAGATGGTTGATTGTCAAGTGAAGCTGTCCAGCTATTCTCCCTGTAGTTACTCTCAAACTCCAAGGGAGACCTCGTTGTGTCAGGAAATTAAGGCTGAGAAATTGGAGGCGGACAGAACACAGTGCAGCATGAACGTTTTCAAAGTAATGCCTGCCCTCTTATATTGGGATGAAGCTTGTAGGAAACTGTCCCTGGGGCCCCACCTGCATAGAACTGATCAGCTGCAGATGTCTTTGGGTTGCCCAGATGTAGCTCAGGGCTTCAGGAAGGTTTGTTGATTCGGATACTAAGTCAGCCTGCAGGTCCTCTCAAAAGCAAGTGATTAAAAAAGTTTTATGTTCAGTTTGGAGCAAAACTTCAAAAGAAATGGCTGCAGGACCCTGGCAAGCATAATTGAGGGGCCCAGTGTCTGATTCAAGTGGATACCTTGAATATGTGGAAGTCACTTGTTTCCATATTGGCAGTGGGTATATTTTCTGGTAAGTCAGATGGGCAAGGTGAGGTCTGGTTACCCCCCCCCCCCCAACACACCCATTTATTTTGTTCCAAATTATAAATGAGGATAAATTTCTCCTCTTCCTAACTTCTAATTATAATTTAGATAAAATTATTGGGCTGTAGTCCTTTGCAGCAAGCCAACCAAAATCATTTAACCATTAGTTAGATTGCATGTTTTGGTTTCTGTGTTCTTTTGCTTGGAAATTTGCTAAAAGTGCAAAGTTATAACACTGCATTGAGAGACACTAGGGGTTGGTTTATTATCTGGTGTTCGGATCATTTCTGAGTCCCAACACCATGCCTGTGCCCCATCACTAATGGATGGAGGCAGCTCTGCGTACAATTAGTGATGCCAGAGCTGCCAAGAAATAGAAACTGGTATTGAAGTATGAACCACAAAGACAGATGGCATCCAGGGCCAAGTCTACAATTGTTTTGCCCAATGGAGCAAGTAGGAGAGCAGAGGGCCAGCAGCCTCATGGCATGGGCGAGTGTTTCAAGTGGTTAGTCATATTCTTGATCAGCCGTGCTCAATCAATAGAATCTTTATGCCAACCTTAGAATTTCCCTTTCTTTTCAAGGCATTTAACCAACAGCAACATTATGTATTGGCTGACTCCCGCCAGGTGTACACAGATAGTAGCAAGCTTGCCAAGAAATTTACCAGGCAGTTAATTGGGGGTAAATGCATTGTCATCTCCTGTTGTTGTTTTGAAAATTGCTGCATGTTCTAGTGAAGTCAGAAGACGGATCACCCATCCAGCAGTACAACTTTAATAGCGAGCCAGCACCCCTGACAATTAGAAATTCAGCCCCACACTCCTGGCATCTCTGTGAAAGGACAAACAAGTGTGTCTTTCCTTAGGAAGGGATTAAAAGCTTGTGAATTTACGGTGGTACAACTGAGAAAACATTACAATTGGAGTGGGTGAGTTCAGTACCAAATCAAGAGAAAGGAGAAATAAACAGTGGGAAGAAAAATAGATTAAGGAATAGTAACCACAAATGTTTTTGTTTTAATTTTGAAAATTTAAAGTTTGCAACAATTAAAATCTGATGAAGTAAGATGCCACATCTTTGTCTGAGAAGTGGATTGGCAGTAATTTACACCGGTTACACCATTTAAAAACTTTCCTAAATTGGCATTGACAGCATTTAATTTTCATTTATTTCATATCTACATTGCTTATGTCACAATTGCATGCCGTTCAATACATTTTAGCGGTGAGCCAGGCACCTGAAATTGGTGTATCATTTACTCATAATAACGGTGTGTACTGTGATTCTCACTGGTGTTTTGACAAGAGATTCTGGGCCAATATATCAATCAAGTCACTTATCGCAGGAATGTTTGAAATTGTATGCAGTTTGATGAAATGCTTGTTCACTTTGATGTTTTATGTTTAAATACTATGCAGGACATGCCAATAGCTTGTATGTTGAAGCAGATGAAATCAGACAGCAGTGTGTTAACTTCCTCCAGTACATCAAAGTGTTTATTTTCAGGTAATCTTATCAATCTCCATTCACCATTACTTGAGAATATTTCAGAGGTTTTACTGAAGAGTCATCAAACTGCATTGAAAACCATGTATTGCTTGTGAAAGGATTGCAGCTTAAATGATTCAGCTGGTCAATTTGAAAATTTTTTTTTGTCATTCTTTCATGGAATGTTAACGTTACTGGCGAGGCCAGCACTTGTTGCCTGTCCTTAGTTGCCTTTCTAATGAGGAATAAAACAGTTTAAAAATCTCAGTAGTACTTGGGTATTGCGTATGCTGAAGCTTCTGCTTTGAAAGAACTAAGTCAGACAAGTATGTGCTATTTGCAGGGCTTACCGTTACTTTCCTTCAGCAAAGGCCACTTCAATGGGCAGTTAAGAGTCAAACATGTCACTGTGGGTCTGGAGGCGCATGTAGGCCGGACCAGGTTAGAATAGCAGATTTCCTTCCCTGAAGGAGATGAGTGAACAGATGACTCTTCATTACAAGAGACTAGCTTGATATTCCAATTTAATGAATTAATTTTAAATTGTACTAGCTGTCATGGTGAAATTTGAACCCATGTTCCTAGAGCTTTAACTGTGGGAGATGCAGGGAAGGGTAGGGTGGTGAATCTGGATGGGATGCTCATTGAAGTGTGTACTGGATGGGCCGAATGGACTGCTTCCACACTGTCGAGTCTCTTATGATTAACCTGGCTCTTGCGAATCTGAGTGTAATTCCCATTATGCCATCATCTCTCTCAGAATCTTAGGAATTGGCAACAGCAGCAGGTCTTTTAATTTGTCCAAGGTCTCTGACTCCCTGCTGAAACTAATTACACTTCCCTGTACCTTTAATATCTTTGCACTTATTTAATACTTTCCTCATTATCAAGTTGAGTCGGTCACGATAACGCAATCCATATGCTAAAAAGCCTTTCCAGTATCCCATTCAGTGCTTCTAATGCTGCTCTATAATTAAGTCTTCTTGTTACGATTCGTAACCGAATGGAAATATTATTTCACTATTTACCCTCTCAAAATTTTCATAATTCAAATTAAGACTCTGCTTGATCTTACTGTTCAATGCAGTAATATTTCTACAGTTATTGTTCAGCATCCTCTGCACCTTGGTCTCATATTACTTATGCAATACACTTTCCATGGCTGCAGTATTTCTGATGTGGGGGTTGGTGGTAGTGCAAGAAAGGATATCTTACATTTGTACCGCATCTATCCTGACCATTGAAATTCTTTTTGGAATGCAGGTAACATGATAGCCAGTTGCCACACAGCAATGTTTGCTTGGGCAGCCAAGATATCTACCCTGCCCTTCTTCAAAAGAATCACATGGAATCTTTTGCCTTTTTTTGAAGAGGGCAGATAGAGTCAGTTTGACTCTGAGAGGTAATATAATTATTAGATTCCCTACAGTGTGGAAACAGGCCCTTCGGCCCAACAAGTCCATACTCTGAAGAGTAACCCCCCCCCCAGACCCATTCCCCATATTCACCCCTGGCTATGGGCAATTTAGCATGACCAATTCACCTAACCTGCACATCTTTGGATTGTGGGAGGAAACTGGAGCACGTGGAGGAAACCCACGCAGACATGGGGAGAATGTGCAAACTCCACACAGACAGTTATCCAGGGCAGGGACCGAACCTGGGTCCCTGGAGCTGTGAGGCAGCAGTGCTAATCACTGAGCCACCGTCCCACCCCTGAACCACTGTGCTACCCCCTTCAAAAAGGGAAAATGGGTGTAGTAGAAGTGTTGATGCAGCTGACGTATTTTGTAATAAATGCACTGCAGCTGCAGAGAGATGTTTTGATGTTAGGAGCAGGAAATAGAAAGCATTGAAGATTTAAAAATCTATCACTGAATTTAAGTGATACTGCAAAACTAAACTTAGGCCAAGTAATTTGTAAAAAAAACATATTTTCTTTCTTGTGTAGATATCTCGAATCTTCCAGAGGATTAAATGATGAACAAGTTCATCCATACGATGAGCTAGAAGCCCAGCTGCCCTCGTTATTAGTGGAAGAATTATATGCACTTACTCTGTTTATTGGCCACCTCCGTGATCTTTCCAGCAATACCCTGGCTAACTTCTCGATACAGAACCAGGGCAAGGTTTGTTCTAATTCTGTAGATGGTGGACAGGCTTTGGGGGGTTGGGAGGTGAATTACTTCTGACAAACTTTGATTTGATTTATTGTTGTCACATGTACTTAAGTACAGTGAAAAGCTTTGTTTTGTGTGCAGTACAGGCAGATTATAGCAAACAAGGACATACAGATCAGCTGGTGCATAGACAGATCAAGGCATACAAGGCTATGGCTGAACAGGAGGTGCACAAAGCAAAATCAACATTAGCAAGAATGACATTATTTAAAGTTAGAGAGTTCCATGCCACAGTCTAATAACAGCAAGGGAGAAGCTGTTTTTGAACTTGTTGGTGCATGATTTCAAGCTTCTCTCTCTTCTACCTGATGGAAGAGGTTGGAAGAGAACATTACTGGGGTGGGAGGAATCTTTGGCAATGTTGGCAGCCTTTCCGTGGCTACAAGAAGTGTCAATGGAGTCCAAGGGTGGGAGGTTGGCATCTGTAATGGTATGGGCTGTGCACACAACTTTCTGTAGTTTCTCATAGTCCTGGGCAGAGCATTCATCGTACCAGGCTATCATGCACGTGGGTAGTGTGCTTTCTTTGGCGCATCTGTCAAAGTTGGTGAGGGTCCTTATGCACATGAGGGTCCTTCCTAAGCTGCTAGAGGAAGGAGAGACATTGTGTCTTCTTGACCGTCTCATCTACATGGGAAGTCCAGGACAGATTGTTGATTTTCATCACTCCGATGAGCTTAATGCTGTGAACCTACTCCACCTCAGCTCCATTGGTATAGATGGGGCATGTCCTCCTCCTTTCTTCGTGAAGCCAATGATGTGTACTTTTGTTTTGTCGACATTGAGAGAGAGATTGTTATCCTTGCACCATGACAGCAAGCACTCTCTCTGTCCTGTATTTGAACTCATTGTTGTTTGATATCTGCCCTACCACAGTGATGGTCATCAGCAAACCTGAAGATGGTGTTTGTATAGAATTTAGCTATACAGTCATAGGTGTACTGGGAGCTGAGAACACATCCTTGCGAGGCTCCAGTGTTGAGGATGGTTGTGGAGGAGGTGCAGTTGCATGTCTTCACTGATTGCTTTTGTAGCTACTGCATTTAAATGGCTAGTCCAGTTGAGTTTCTGTTCAGTGGTGACCCAAAGGATGTTGATAGTTGGGGATTTAATGCTGGTAATGCCATTGTATGTCAAGGAGTGTGGTTAGATTGTTTCTTATTGGTGATGGTCATTGCCTGGCTTTTATGTGCTGTGAATGTTACTTACCGCTTTTCAGTTGAAGCCTGGATATTGTCCAGATCTTGTTGCATTTGGACATGACCTGCTTCACTATCAGAGGAGTTGCAAATGGTGCTGAACATTGTGCCATCAGTGCCGAACATCCCCATTTCTAGCCTTGTGTTGGAGGGAAAATCATTGAAGCAGCTGAAGATGGTTGGACCTAAGTTGCTACCTTGAGAAACTCGTACAGAAATATCCTGGATCTCTTTAGAAATCAAGAACATTTAGAAAGGTATTTGTTTTCTAGTGCCTCACTGGGGAGGAGGTCAAGTTATAAGATTTGTCATCATAGAGTCACACAGCATGATAATAGAAGCATTGGTCCAACTCATCCATGCTGACCAGACATCCCAGTCTGATCTCGTCCCATTTGCCAGCATTTCGCCCATATTTCTCTAAACCCTTCTTATTTATCTACCCACCCAGGTGCCTTTTAAATGTTGTAGTTGTACCAGCCTCCAACACTTCCTCTGGTAGCTTGTTTCATCCAGGCAGTGCTCTCTGCATGAAAACGTTACGCCTCAGTTCCCTTTTTAATCTTTCCCCTCTCACCTTAATCTTATTCCCTCTCATTTTGGACTCCTCTACTCTGGGCAAAAGACCATGGCTATTCACCCTATCCATGCCCCTCATTACGTTATAAACTTCTATAAGTTTGCCTATCAGCATCCGATGCTCCAGGCAAAACAAGCCCAAGCCTATTCAACCTCTCCCGATAGCTCAAACCCTCCAGTTCTGGTAGCATCCTTGTAAATTTTTTCTTCACCATCTTAAGTTTAACAACATCTTTCCTACAGAAGGGCAACCAGAATTGAACACATTATTTGAAAAGTGGCCTCATCAGTGTGTTGCACAGCCACGACATAATACCCTAACTCCTATATTCAGTCCTCTGACCAGTGAAGTGTGCCAAATGCCTTCACTATCTTGTCTACTTGGGACTCCACTTTCAAGGAGCTGTGTACTTGCATGCCTAGGTTTCTTTTTTGGATAACACATCCTAGGGTCCTCCCATTAACTGTGTAAGTCCTGCGCTGATTTGCCTTCTCCAGTTTTCTTTCATTTAACCACATGTCCGTGTCTTGTTGAGTTCGCTGTAAGCAATGTGGACATTTTCTCCCTCTTACGCCTTTATTAATAACCATTTGACATTTCAATTGTCTTTCACCACTGTTAGCAACCTCTCCCTTTGACTTTGGGCTCCCTCACCGTCTGTTCCCCTATTCTTACTCCCCCTTTTCCCCCACCAAATCTGTAACATTAAAAAACAGCATGTTGCAGGGCTTTTCAATTCTGAGTAAGAGTTAGATCAGACCCTAGGTACTAACTGTTTATCTTTCCACACAAGTTAGCTGATTTGTACATTAATAAAAACTAAATAAACACAATACTGATTAAACACTAGTCAGTCGACCTTTATGACCTAAACTGCAGATCAAGTAGCCTATTTAACTACTAAAGCATCAGAAAGTCCCCTTCCTCAGTTACACTTTACTCTATCCCTTAAATGTACATTTTGTACTGCAGGAACCCATCCAAAGCTGATCCCAGCTCCTGATGGCTTCCTTTTTTTTGTTTTTTAGCCACAGAATATGTAATCCCAAAACTGACTTTAGCAATGAGGGCAGCATGGTGGCACAGTGTTTGGCTGCCTCATGGTGCCAAGGACCCATATTCAATTCCAGCCTTGAGTAACTGTCTGAGAAGTTTGCACATTCTCCCTATGTCTATGTGAGTTTCCTCCGGGTGCTCTGGTTTCCTCCCATGGTTCAAAAATGTGGAGTTTAGTGGTTTGACCGTACTAAAAAAAATTGCCCCATAGTGTCCAGGGATGTGAAAACTAGATGCTTTAGCCAGAACCCATGTGTCCTTATAGTCAATCAAGGCAAATTTTCTAATCTCAATAATTACTCCCTAACTTGGTATCATTACTCTGAGCGTGAACTCTCACCCATGTTTCTAGTGTTGACAGATATTTACCCTGCTTAAGGCACGGGGCTAACCGCCTCTACTTTGCAGTTCTGTCTTTCTTTCACTTTTTTAGAGACTAGCCTGTTTGTAAGATTCCAGAATGTTTTAAGAAAATCTCTGAAACTTGCAATAGGGTCTACAATTTCTTGCTTTGGATGGTTTGCCATGCAGGTGGACATTGACAGGCAATGTGAGTTACATGAGCATTGTATCCAGACGGAACTGCTAGTTAGCTATCCTCTGTAAGCCATTCTGTTTTCAAATTTAACAGACGAAATCAGGCATAACCATTTGAAAAGCCTGATGTTCCTAACAACCCCTCATGAGTTGGAGACCAGGCCTGAAGTTTTGCTCGTGGATGGGGAACGCAGAGTTGACAGGTCCTAGCTCTGCAAATCCTACCCAATTTGCAGGGTCAGACTTTCAAAGTCTTTGGGGCAATAATGGAGCAGTTCACCATCTGCACACGTATTCAGGGCTACTATGTCAAGGCTATGGGCCAAGTGATGGTAAAAGGGATTCGAACTGTTTGGACTGTTGCAGATTCAGTGGGCCAAAGGGCCTTTTTTTTGTATGCTGTTGACCTCTATGACTGTTAACAGTCTATCCGCCATCAGCACAGCTGACCTGATTGATGTTTATGGTTGCGAATATCTCGCATCTTCTTCCCTGCAAGAAAACATGAACCTCCTTTTACCTTTACCAGTCAGGCATGTTGTTGAGCATAATTCAGAGCAAATCACAAGTCCTCCATTTTACCCTCCATTTAAGGGAAAGTTGCAGAAGATTGCAACCTTACAAGCATTATATGTATAACATTTTGGATGCACGCAGCTTCAGAAGTTACCACCTAGTTTGATACATTACTTTGTTCTTTTTGGGGATCTTTGCATGTGTAAATGTTTAATTTCATAGTAAGCTGCCCAATTTCGAAGTAATGATTTCACTTGCAGATATTTATCAGTGATGTGTCGCTTTATAATGTACGTGCTGATGATCTGCTTGTCTGTTCTGTTAGGTTTTTCCACCATCCTGGCATTTGCTGCATTTGCATCTGGATATTCACTGGTCAGTGCTGGAAATCCTGCATATGCTTGGAGATAAAATGTTAGGTAAGCATGCTTGTCTGTAAAAATCACAGATTATGTTCCTGTAACCGTTTTGTTGAAAAAATCAGACTCAGAAATGAGGATTGTCATAAATTTGAGCGGACATTTGCTTTCACTGGTTAGCTGCTCCAGATGTTCCTTTCTGTGTTATGTTATTTGAACGTGTGTTTAACTATGGAATTGACCACAGTTTTGAATGGATCCAAATATTTACCCACATGTTTGCAACATCCAAGTGAGCCAGAAGACATCTACCACTGCCCCACACCTTTTTGATCTGTGGGAAACCTAGTCCCTCTGTAGGACAGATAACAGCACAAATATATTGTTTCGTTTAACTAAGAATCTCCCCAAGCCTGGCTGAGTGTTAACTTGTTGCATCTATGGAGATATTCAAAGATCGCAAGATATAAAGATCTGAGTGAGAGAACAAAGGTCTTTTAGTGTAAACAAACCATACTAAACAAAGCAGGGCAGTGTGTAAGAGAAAAAGAAGCAACTGCATCTACAGACTCAAATTTCTATTAACAATAGAAAAAGTATGTTCAAGTGCCTTTAATTTAATAAAATATTGCAAAGTACTTCATCAAATAGAATAAAATTATTAAGTAGAATATGCTAAGCCCCACAATATTGTAAGAAAGAAACCGATTTCTAGACAGTAAAGATACCAAGAGGTACGGGGAGAGAGTGGAGTTATAGAATTGAGATAGAGGATTAGCTGTAATGGTGGAACAGGCTCAATGGGCTGAATGGCCTACTGTTACTCCTTGTTTTCTTGTTTCATTGAGATTTTCTATGTGCTTGAATGTGTCCTTGGCATCTGGAATGAGAAGAACATGACTTGGGATCACCGAGACACTGTAATTGTGACTAAATTCAAGAAAGCAGATAAGACTGGTTTCACTAACTACAGAGAAGTCCTCCTGCTGTCCTCCACAGTGAAGATAATTGAGGAGAATATTTGTAATCATCTCCCAGTGACTGAAGAGTTCTAACCGTGATCACAATATGGATGTCATTGGACATGACCTTCAAAGCAAGAAAAGTGCAGAGAGCACGAGCAACATTTTATGTATTGTCTTAGAATCTTAAAATCCCTAAAGTGCAAATATTCGATCGGGTCTGCACTGCTCCTCCAAAGAGCATCCCACCTATACTCACTCCCTAGTACTATCCCTGTAACCTTGTATTTCCCAGGACTAATCCACCTAGCCTGCACATCCCACAGATAATTAGGGGTCAATTTAACATTGCCAGTTCACCGAACCTGCACTTATTGGAGTGTGAGAGGAAACTGGAGCACCAGGCAGAAACACAGAGCATTCAAACTCCAAACAGGCGGTTGCCCAAGGTGGGAATTTAACCCAGGACTGAAAATGTGTTGCTGGAAAAGCGCAGCAGGTCAGGCAGCATCCAAGGAGCAGGAGAATCGACGTTTCGGGCATGAGCCCTTGTTCAGGAGCCCTTCTTCGGGCTCATGCCTGAAACGTCGATTCTCCTGCTCCTTGGATGCTGCCTGACCTGCTGCACTTTTCCAGCAACACATTTTCAGCTCTGATCTCCAGCATCTGCAGTCCTCACTTTCTCCTTAATTGAACCCAGGACCCTGGCACTGTGGGGCATTCATGCTAACCACTGTGCCACCGTGCGTCGTCTTCGAGCTCGCAAAGGCCTTCATCTCTGATAACCAGAAGAAATTAAGGAACGTGTTCCTCCAATTTGGCCAGGTACAAATATTTATTACCATTCTCCATCTGCAGTATGCAACATGCAAGCCGAGATCCTCAGCAATGACTCCACCACAGACACAACATGTATGTAAACTGGGATCAAGAAAGGCAGTGCTATTGCACCAATGCTGCTCTCCAGCTTCCTCTCCGTAAAACTCCATCTTGTTTCCATGAAGATTCCTAAGGGAGTGGAGCTTCTCTACAGGATGAGTGAGGCACTGTTCAAACTGTGTCCATTCTATTCCAGAACCAAGGCCACCTCAACCCATGTCATTGAGTTACAGATCATAGGTGATGCTTGCATTTGGATACACTTGAGAGGCTGAGCTCCAAACCATCATCATTTCATTCACAGAGGCATCTGAGAAAACTGGCCTTAGCTTAAACATCTGCAAAGTTCCTGTTTCAGCTTGCTTGTGCTGTATCACTCTCTGGGGAGAAAGTGAGGTCTGCAGATGCTGGAGATCAAAGTTGAAACTTTATTGCTGGAACAGCACAGCAGGGCCTGAAGAAGGGCCTGTGCCCGAAACGTCGAATCTCCTGTTCCCTGGATGCTGCCTGACCTGCTGTGCTGTTCCAGCAATAAAGTTTCAACTGTATCACTCTCTCCGTAACCCTTAAGATATGCAGTGAGCCATTCTATACCATGGATCAATTCTCATATCTTGGGATCCTCCTTTCAGCAGGGGAAGACAGTGTTATGAAGATGTGGGTGTACTGTACCTTTTAAGAGAATTAAAAGCTAGCAGAACTACTGACACAGCATCAAGTGTCCTGAATAAGATATAATGTAACATTTGGTCGCACAACTCGATTAGCTGGTTGCCTGGACATGACAAAACAAATTCGAATTAGGCCAATCAGTTTAAATCATACCCTGAAAAATACCAAACTCCAATCAAGTTTGAATTTTGCATATTGAAAATATTAAAAGCCAATGACATAATCCGATGCTTTGGGGGTACAAGACAGTTGGGAGGAGAACTGTCAAGCCCTCAGCATCTGCAGACTGCCCGCAGAATAGCTCTTTTAAAGGTACTTTTATCGATCAGTAACCTATGAAGCAGAAATCCCTAAGAAGAAGAAAAGAAGACAGAGGAAGACATAATAAGATTCAACATCTGGCTGGTTTGTTTTGAATAGTTGAATTTTGGTAAATCTTAATTGGGGTTTTATCAGATTAGTATGATAGAAGGGTAAATAAAAGATATGTTAGAGGAAGGAGCTGTAAGTAGTTGTTATCTCTGCTATACTTTAAGAAATAAAGTTGTTACTTTTCCTTTAACTAGCTCATGGCCTCTTGAATTTTCACATATTACTGCATAGGATAAATCTTTTCCATGTTGCTGGTTTAAATTAAGCAGGAGGGTTTACCCCATGTCATAAGAAGAGATAATGAAATGTGCCATTGCATCCAGTGTGCCAGCACATTCATTGGCTGTTTGAAGAACACAGTATTTGATGTAGAAGATTTCAAACCTGACGCGAAGTTCAATGTTAGCGGTCTTTCTACGTGCATCAGAGACATGGACAATGTGCAGCAAGCATCTCAAACCATGAGAGAAATATCACCAATGATGCTTTCACAAAGTCCTGAGAATCTGAAGGCAGAATAGAGGCTCCGTTATCAGTGTCCTTTCGCTAGTCATCATTGAGGCACAGGTTAGAATCAGCTGTGTTGAGTGGGCCACTTTAACTGCACATCTGACACAAGACTCCATCATGCTAAGCAGTTATTAGGAGGGTAGAAAAAACACTTCAAGGACATTCTGAAAGCCTCCTTCGAAGTTGCAATATTCCCATCATTTCATGGGAATCTTTTGCTTTAGACTACTGAAATTGGGGAAGGTACATCTTAGTTATGACACGGAGATGAACTCCTCTGTTAATTAAACCAAATACCCAGAAAAGCTTATCTCACCTTGTAATCTGTTAAAGTATGAGTGACAGAGAACTCCTAAATTCCTTTATTTAAGAAAATAACATTTTTTTTAACTTTAAAAGTGAACATTAAACAACTGTTCATGACTCTAAGCCCCCCTTTCTCTGAACTGCTTATTATCTGCCTCCAACTCTATAACCATATGCTGTTCCAATAAGACACTTATTAAAATTACATCAACTTGATTTCAAAACCACTCAGTCACTGTCATCTTCTGTGTCTTCTTCTGGCTGAGGGTCTCCCTGGGTCATTGGTTTTCTTTTTACTGCAAGTACGTTTCATATGAAACATGGCATGGTGGCTCAGTGGTTAGCACTGCTGTCTCATAGCGCCAGGGTTCAATTCCTGCCTGTTTTCATACTGTAGGTAATCTAATTTAAAAGGTACTTTTGATAGAGAGTGTTTCCTAATTTCTTGGAGACCAAGATGTTAGCTCTTCATGCAACATCGGATCATCTCATTGGTTCGATGTTGGCAAAACAATAAATTCAAACTCGATTGGATTTTAGTATCCTGGGGTATTATTTAAACCAGTTAAATTCAAATTGTTGTCAAAATTCAGAATTTTGGTGTCCAGAATTCAGGTGTCCATTTCACAGCCAAATGTTATACATTTTCGTTTTCTAGTACACTCTGGGACTGCCATCTAGTCATATACACAGGTGCTTGTAAGCTGTCAGTTAAGAACAACATTCACTCTCTCTTAAAGGTACAGTATAGGCCTTCAGCGTTATACAATCTGCAGATGGCTGACTGCCTTGAGCATCTTCAGCAGGCTCTCATGGCATTGACTAATAAGATTAACAGATGCACAAAGTATAGGAGTGAGAAGGTTATATTTAACAGCATCTGTTTTTGGGCACTGCACCTTTGAATGGTATGACGGCATTGCAGAGAATGTAGAAAAGAGTGGTTCCAGAAATGAAGAACTTCAGTAATGAAGATCAATTGGAGATGCTCAGACTATTTTTCTTAGAGAAAACGAGGCTGAGGTGATATTAGGTAGAGGTATTCAAAATTGAGTAGTCTGGACGGAATAATTAGGAAGAAACTATTGCTGCTTTTGAAAGGATGAAGGTGAAGAGGGCACAAATGTAAAGAAACTGGCCAAAGAAGCAAAAGGACCATGAGGAATGCACTGTCTGAGAGTGAGCTAAATGCTGGTTCAACTGAGGCATTCAAGAAGGAATGAGACTGTGTTTAGTGAAAGCGACTAATATGTCAGGTAATAGAGAGAATGGCACTAAGTGAAATGCTTATTTGGAGAGCTGGTGCAACCTAGGTGGACAGAGAGGGCCTTCTGTGCTGTGTCAATTCTGAGTTCACTGTTCAAATGGTATCTAACAAGTGCCTTGAGGGTCTTCAATGAGTAGTTATAAGTCAGATGATTAGTAAGGTATCCCATAGGTGCACTATTCGAATGAATAGTTTGTGGCTATAGATAGTTTTAATGAAAACTCAGCTATATAATAGCTTCACACACTGTTTACCTGGTAAATGTTGATGAAGGAAGTGTATAAAAAGATGACAAATTTGATACTTACATTAAGCCACAAGAAGAGGTTGAAGAGCCTTGAGATTATTAATTCTGGGGAATTGAAGGATCAGGGGAGATGCTACTGAAACATTCAAGATTTTTAAATAACTAGGTGAATGAGGCGCAATAGTATGTTCATGGTTACTGTAAATTCTTTAGTGAGTTGATACAGACTGAAGCTTAGAAAACATACTAAATTAACTGGAATAAACTTCCAAGGAATGCAAATGGTGTTGAAAAAATCAGGTAGGAGTTGAAGAAATATTCAAGAGAATTGTTGATTTGAGGTTTCTATTTTGGAGACTATTTCTACATTATAAGACCAGAAAACACAAGAGAAGAAATTAGGTCATTTAGTCCATCGAGTCTGCTCACCCCATTTTACTGCTTTCTTCCTGTTACCCTTGATCCCCTTGATACTCAAGAACCTAAATATCTTCAATGACCTGGCCTCCATAGCCTTCTGTGGCAGTGAATTCCATAGATTCATCACTGAAGAGGTTTCTCCTTATCTCCATTCTAAAAGGTCTTCCCTTTACTCTCAGGCTGTGCCCTCAGGTCCTAGTCTTTCCGGCCAGTAGAAACATCATCCCAATATCCACTCTATTCAGGCCATATTGTCTGTTAAATTGTTACAGTTAGCAATTCCTAGTTGTTTGGAGGTAGATCATGGAGCTGCAACAAGGGAAGAAAAGTAAATTGTCAATACTGCCACTCATCACTTTTTAAACACTAGTTAATATAAAATTAGCTTTGTTTGACATATGTTTACAGCCTCTTAAATTTT
This sequence comes from Chiloscyllium plagiosum, assembly GCF_037043375.1. Lineage (NCBI taxonomy): Eukaryota > Metazoa > Chordata > Chondrichthyes > Orectolobiformes > Hemiscylliidae > Chiloscyllium > Chiloscyllium plagiosum. Next base: position 92,080,023 of record NW_028270141.1, on the reverse strand, counting down.
CTCGATGCATATTTAATTAATGTTCCCTCAGGGCTCTGTGAAGATATGTAAATGTATATGATTCTTGCATATGGCAAATAGTAAACTTTACTGCTGTTGATGTTATTGCCTTCTATGTTCTGCTGAACCTTTTGTCTCCTATTGTTTTAGGTCAGGTGATTTATGCACATCAGTTTATGAATTTAACTGGAAAAAACTTGACAAATGTCAGCCTGTTCGAAGACCATTGTAACAACCTTCTACATGATCTGATTGTTTTAGCAATTAACAAGTATACCAAGGTAGAGAATAGATTTTCTCAGCTTTAAATATATAATGTACCCTGTTTTGTCATGTTTTTGAAGGAATGTAATCAGATAAAATGATATCAGTACTAAACAATAAGTAAGCAAAGTAAAAAGTGAACTGGCATGAATGGATGACTTTTGGACTTGCAATACTGACAGAAAAATAAAGGTGTACGTAAAGATTTGCAGCTCGGGTGCCAGTTTTTGCAGATTAGTTTAGATTCCCTACAGTGTGGAAACAGGCCCTTCAGCGCAACAAGTCCACACCGACCCTCCGAAGAGTAACCCACCCAGACCCATTCCCCTGTATTTACTCCCGACTAATGCACCTAACCTATGCAACCGCAAACACTATGAGCAATTTAGCATGGCTAATTCACCTAACCTGTACATTTTTGGATTGTGGGAGGTAACTGGAGCACCCAGAGGAAACCCACGCAGACACTGGGAGAATGTGCAAACTCCACACAGACAGTCGCCCAGCGTTGGAATTAGACCAGGGTCCCTGGTCTGTGAGGCAGCAGTGCTAATGGTTGTGGGTATGTTCACCAAGCGGGGAAGTTGGTTTGTAGACATTTTGTCCCCTGTCGAGGTGACCTCTTCAAGTGCCTTAGAGCCTCCTGTGAAATGCTGCTGTACTGTGTCCTCTGAAAACAGCACTTCACAGGAGGCTCCAAAGCACTGAAGATGTCACATAGACAGGAGATGAAATGTCTGCAAATCAACTTCCCAACTTGGCGAACATACCCACAATCATAGACAAATAAAACTGGGAATTTATATAGCAAATGTCATGTTGCTTTAAACTCAGCTGATGTAAACCCAGCTGAAAGACTAGAAATGTATGTACTAGCTTGTATGTAAAGCTGGAGGAGATTGTCTTGCACACACATCCTGACTCAAATTTCCAGATTAATGGTTTATCTTGTTATAAAGTAATTATACTGCTGGTCTTAGGCCCATTATTAATTTCTGCCTTCTGTGTTCCTTGTAGTTGTTACTACATTGTGCTCTGTTCTACTACTTTGGTGCTGTACTAGTGAGGTGCCTCTGTGGCTAGAGCATATGACTCATGGAACTGCAATATGCTGATACAAGGAAGGATTTTAAGTTCACAGTGGAATCTATGATGAAAGTCAAAAAAAATTTACATTGTACATCACATCTTGTGCCTAAGTGGAGTAACAATAGCTCAAAATAAACCAGTTTAAATGACACCCATCCTCTATGCACAAAAAAGAAATGTGTTTGTAGTCGGGACTGGGTTCTGGTGGATAGTAACTCTAGTGTTGATCACGGTTTTATGTAACTGTTTTTGAGGGATCAAATATCAGAGAGAGCGTCAGTTGTCCTGGGAAAAATACAATTAGGCAGAAAATCTACAATCTGGAAATGGCAGGAATTTGGCATTGGGTGAAACCCACATCCATTGGGTAGATGCTATTTGATATTTGTCTGGAAAATTCTCTACTTGGTGTTCCCTTCTTTTTGAGGCCACCACTGTTAAGTTGCAGAATATATTTTTGGACCATAGCTTGAGTCTCAAAATTCTTCTAAGTTTGCCCTGATTAGCTTCACACGCCCTGCAAATGCCAAGAGTTGTGTGGAATCCTTTTTAGGTCCTAATAGCACTTGACTTTTTCCTAATTTGGACTTCAGATAAGCAAAGTGTTCTGAATGCTGAATGGGAGCAAGTGCCTCCATTGCATCACTAGGAGAACTGATGCCTATCGCAAATATTTAATCAGTCACCACGTTGGTAATTGAATGAACAGTGGAGCAAAGTGATGGTTAAAAGAGTATCACTGCTACACTTAAGTCCCTCCAAATTCTCTACAGAAATTTGAGGTTAAAATTCTTAGCTTTGACAAAGACCTTAATTGGTATTTATTATTGGCCTGATAGTAATTTCACCTTATGTGAGTTAAGTAGAAAAGGTTTCTTAAAAGTAATTTGACAATTGTTAATTTTAGCATGAATTCATTACTTTTGGACTTGCCATACTGAGAGAAAAATGAAGCTGGGAATTTGTATAAAAATGAATGCATAACTGTTGATGCTTGTGGCTTCTTTGCACTGAATGTTATAATGAAGGAAATCACCACACCTCCTCTGCCCCATGACGTGCAAAGGCTATTTCCGTTACATAAATTATAAAACATAATGTAGAAATGAAGGTCCTCCCTTGGAGGGCATTGAAGTGGGGAGGCAGTGTTACACTGTTGGAGAGTTACACTGTTGAAGACTTACTGCATGTTGGAAAGCCCTTCAGTGTCAAGATCAAACCTGCTGTCCTAAATTGGATATGAAACCTGTCTTCTTGCCAATTAGGGACACCACTCCCAAAGCAAAGGTTCAGCACAATTTCTTTGTGTATTTTTAATTATAATATATTCAAATATACATTAAATATGTGTAAAAGGGGACTCTATTAACAGCATAATCTTTTATTCCACTTAATTTTGTTTTGTTTGTGTTGTTGTGTGAAAGTTGTGTGAAAAGTAACAGCTTCTCATTCCTGCCATACTTTTTAGGTTAGACCATCTGAAGTACTCACTATGTACCATTACCAATGCAACTGTATCAAAGAACTATGGGTACTGCTTATTCATCTACTAGATCACAGAAATAAAGTTTCTCAAACTGAGGTAATATCCATTGGAAATTTTCTTTTAGCCAGAATGATTTCTGTATGTATAAAGGTTAAATTTGAACTCTGTTGATTTTGTTTAATGTCCCTGTGTATATTTTTTTGCAGGTCAGAACTTTAACTTTATTTATCACTTTTCAGAATTGATATAGGTAGAATTAGGAACTAAAAGCTCTTCTGACTCCAGTATATTTTTTGTTGGAAACTTCTTTTGTTTGTCTAAATGACTATGCTTTTGCAATGATTTATTTAAAACGACAAACATGCAATGGAGATTTGAAATCTGACGGGGTGGAATTCAAAAGGATGACAGACACTCTACTGCATACTCTACTGTTTTTAAAATAGTTACATCAACTAATATCTTTGTACAGCAAACACTCATCTGATTGCATTTATTTATTGTAAAGCAGTGTGTTATTCAACTCACTGTGAGCAATGCTATCTCTAATCTAATATAAGTGCAAAGTTTAATTGCCACATGAATGAACTTGATTTTTTTTTAAAGCAAAGGTGGGTTTAGAATGGCAATTGAAGAGAGAGAGAGAAATGCCCTTGAATGAAAGGATCGTATAAGGAGTCAAGCATGTTACAATATTGCACTTTGAATGCAGAATTTCATTTATTGGTCATTTTGAAAGTGTTTAGTCAGGTGGCTTAATGAGGAAACAAAGTATTGAACATGGAATTGCTTGGGGGATACCCATTCCATTCACCTCAATTTAAATTAGGTTGAGGTATCATTGCAGTTCACATCATAGTTTGACACATGGCTTTGCAGAACGCCATGACACCTGCCACAGACACACAAAAGTATGTTAGACAGATTAATCCCATTCTCTGTAAGGAGTTTAACCCTTATACATGATATCACAAGGTAATTACCAAGGAGGCAGTCATTCAGCATTTGTGAGCTTCTTCATCTTGAAAAGCCTTATTATTCCCATTGCAGTATCAAATAGTTTCTTTAATTATTGCAAGGCTTTTTTCCCACTACTTTATCTGGAAGTCCATTTCACACGTTGATCACTCTGTTATATAGAAGAACTTCTTGATATCAGTCTTAAATTTATCTTCTTGCTAGGTTGAATTTGTGCCTCCCCCCCCCCGCCCGCTAATCCAATGTAAAGCAATATTATAAAGAAACCTATCACTAGCTTTGTATACCTTGTGTACATATGTAAGATTTTCTCTGTAGATGACTCTTTTTTTTTTCAAACCGAAAATTTCAAATGGTTCCCCTCTTCCGAATCAAGAGATCAACCTTTTAATTCTTCCCCGCACACTCTCTAAAACATGAATTATGTTTTAGCAACCAAACCTGGAAACCATGTTTGAGGTTTCCTGACTAGAAAGCTAGTGTAGTTGTAGTTATGCAGTTGATCTGCTGTTCATTTCTGCTTTGCATGGGTTAAACATAATGAGCATTGTGTCCACCAGGTCTCCAAGATCTCTCTCAACTTCATTGTTGACTATTTTAGTAGAGTTCCTGAAATATGTTACCTTTCTTTATTTGCTTTGTCTTATTCTTGATGCTGATTACCATCAATATTGATTTGCAAATGTAGGGAGTTTGGAAAATTAAACGGACTGCTTCTAAACCACTTCTTTCAAGGACTTAGGGTGAAGTCCATCATGTGTACTTGGAGCCCACGGTTCCAGGAACTTATTGTCAGTCATTTGGTAGTACACAATGCTGAAGGAGAAAAAGCCCAAATCTTCTCAGTTTTTTGTCTTGCACTCAATAGAATTATTAGAAAGAAATGCTGATGTAATAGGAAAGTAACAGTTATAGTGCGTAAGAGGAGAGTGCTGATCATTTGGCATGTAAACTCTGGTGGAACTGTTGCCATGGCAAATGCCTCAGGGTCAGGTAATGATGACTCACCATTAACTGCCAAGATTTATTTAGTTAAAAATCACACAACACCAGGTTATAGTCCAACAGGTTTAATTGGAAGCACACTAGCTTTCGGAAAGCTAGCGTGCTTCCAATTAAACCTGTTGGACTATAACCTGGTGTTGTGTGATTTTTAACTTTGTACACCCCAGTCCAACACCGGCATCTCCGAATCAAGATTTATTTAAAGTTTAAGCAGCTCACTTTGGGTTTGATTGTTCAACACATTGTCTTGAGAAATGAACCAGGAAATGGTTGTATCGCTATTCACAGTCTGTTCAATCTCAACTTGCATGAACACTTGTATAACCCATGGAACTGTTTCAGTTTAGCATTATCAGTCTGTTTAGAAATGAAAATCGACACAACCTTGTGTTCAATATACTCTTCAAGAAAAGCAATTGATAAGTTCTGTTCTCATCTTCCCCGTAAGTTGAACAAGTTGTTAATATCCCAAATTTGCTCAATAAATAGTTAAGTCTTTTGTATAAGATTTTGGATACTGAATCTCTATCCCTTGTTGCCATGGTCTATTCTTCATTTCCCATATTAATAAATTTCTCTTTTGTACTATCTCTTCTCTTTGATTTGTCAGATTTACAAATTTGCTCCCATGCCCTCACTGTTTAGTTTAAAATTCTGTCAATTCTCTCATTACTCAGCTTGTAAGGACACTGGCCTAGCATGGTCCAGGTGAAACCTAAACTTCCGGTACAGATCCCACTTTCCCTAGTTCTAATGCCAGTGCCCCACAACTATGAACTCATGTCTCCCACAATAGTCTTTGAACCACTCATTTCCCTGTCTAATCTGTTTAGTTATGCCATTTGCATGTGGCTTAGGGAAGAGTCCAGAAATGGTGACCTTTGTTAATTTGCTGTCTAACTCTTCAGTCTGATTGTGTAGAACCTCCTTTATTACCCTGCCTATATTGTTGGTACCTACATGGATCATGGGAACTGGTTTCTCCCCTCCCACTGCACGTTCCTCTCTAAGCCTGATCATGTGTCCTTAGCCATCTGCAGAGAATGGTGTCAGTTCCCCTGGCTACACTACCACTGCATTCCTTAAAAGTCACACAACACCAGATTATAGTCCAACAGGTTTAATTGGAAGCACACTAGCTTTCAGAACATCGTTCCTTCATCAGGTGATAGTGGAGGACTATCACTTGATGAAGGAGCGTCGCTCCGAACGCTAGTGTGCTTCCAATTAAACCTGTTGGACTATAACCTGGTGTTGTGTGATTTTTAACTTGGTACACCCCGGTCCAACACTGGCATCTCCAAATCATGACTGCATTCCTTGTTACTTCATTCTTCTGAATGGCTTCTTCTACCATTGTATCATGGTCAGTTAATTCATCTACTCTCCTTCACCGTCTCTGATCCAGACAGCTAAAAGAAGCTTGAACGGGTTGGATGATTGCAAAGGCTGAACCTCTTGCACTCATGCCCTCTGAGTCCCCTTAGCTGCCTCATTCACAATTACAGTCTTCTGTCTCTGTACTTTGATTAAATCAGAGGCCCCAATCCTAGTAGGTGTGACAACGTTCTGGTGTAAAGAGTCAAGGTAATTTGCCTCCTCTTATGTGTCATTGTGTATCTGGCTCCATTTCATTAACATATGTAGCTTCCAGTAGGCAGCGTGCTACGAATTGAACTGATGATCCTAAATTGGATGTTAGTGTAATTCTTTGAATGAAATTGCAGAAGCATTTGTAATGTTGGACACTTGGTTGTGATTTTTGCAAAGTGGGCTGATTTGGTATGGTCAATACCTTGTTTGTTGCAAGCAATCAATGGGATAGGCTGATTGACACTATTCCTCAATGTTTGGGATTTTTTAAAACTCCCTTTTTTGGGATGTGGGCCTCGGTGGCTGGCTGGCATTTATTGCCCATCCCTAATTGCCCTTGAGAAAGTGGTGGTGATCTGCCTTCTTGAACTGCTGCGTCCACCAATCGTTGCAGTGCCACAAGGGAGGGACCCACAATGCCATTAGGGAGGGAATTCTCGGATTTTGACCCAGTGACAATGAAGGAATGATGATATATATTTCCAAGTTAGGATGGTGATGGCTTGAAGGAGAATTTGAAGATGGTGGTGTTCCCATATATCTGCTGCCCTTGTACTTCTAGATGGAAGTTGTCATGGGTTTGGAAGGTGCTGCCTGAGGATCTTTGGTGAATTTCTGCAGTTTTGCATATTGTAAATCGTACACACTGCTGCTAATGAGCGTCAGTAGTGGAGGGAGTAAATGCTTGTAGATGTAGTGCCAGTCAAGCAGGCTACATTGTCCTGGATGGTGTCAAGCTTCTTGAATATTGTTGGGGCTGCACTTAGAGTCATAGAGATGTACAGCGCGGAAACAGACCCTTCGGTCCAACTCGTCCATGCCGACAAGATATCACAACGCAATCTAGACCCACCTGCCAGCAACCGGCCCATATCTCTCCAAATCCTTCCTATTCATCTACCAACCAGATGACTTTTAAATGTTGTAATTGTACCAGCCTCCACCACTTTCTCTGGTAGCCCATTCCACACATGCACCACCCTCTGCGTAAAAAAATTGTTCCTTAGGTCTCTTTTATATCTTTCCCCTCTCACCCTAAACCTATGCCCTCTCGTTCTGGACTCCCCTGACCCAGGGAAAAGACCTTGTCTATTTACCCTATCCATTCCTCTCATGATTTTATAAACCTCTCTAAGTCACTCCTCAGCATCTGACTTATCCAGGCAAGTTGGGAATATTCCATCATATCCCTGACTTGCGCCTTTGAGATGGTGAATAGGCTTTGAGGAGTCAGGAGCTGTGTTACGTGCCACAGTATCCCTAGCCTCTGATCTGCTCTTGTAGCCACTGTGTATTTATGTGGTATGTCCAGCTGAGTTTCTGGTCAATGATAACCCCCAGGATGTTGATAATGGAGGATTCAATGATGGTAAACTATTGAGTGTCAAGGAGTGGGGATTATATTGTCTTTTATTGGTGATAGTCATAGCCTGGCATTTTTGTGGTGCCAATGTTACTTGCTATTTGTCAGCCCAAGCCGAGATATTGTCCAGATCTTGTTGCATTTGGACATGGACTGCTTCAGTATCTTTGAAATTGCGAATGGTGTTGAACACTGTGCAATCGTCAATGAGCATCCCCACTTCTGACCTTCTGATGGGGGGAAGATCATTGATGAAGCAGATGGTGATGTTTGTGCCTAGGACATTACCCTGAAAGAGCTTCTGCAGAGATGTCCTACAGCTGAAATGACAGACTTCCAACAATCATAACCATCTTTCTATGTGTCAGGTATGACTCTAACCACTGGTGAGTTTTCACCCCCGGATTCCTATTGATTCCAGTTTCGCCAGGGCTCTTTGATGCCACATTCAGTTGAATACGGCCTTGATGTCAAGGGCTGTCACTCTCACCTCACCTCTAGAATCTAGCTGTTTTGTCTATATTTGAACCAAGGCTGTAATGAGGTCAAGAGCTGAGTAGTCCTGGCAGAACCCAAGCTGCATGTCACTGAGCAGGTGCTGCTTGATAGCACTGTTGATCACACGTTACACCACTTTACTGATGATCAAAAGACGACTTATTGGGCGGTAATTGGCTAGGATGGATTTGTCTTGCTTTTACTGTACAAAACATACTTGGGCAATTTTCCACATTGTCAGGTAGATGCCAGTATTGTAACTGCACTGGAATGTCTTGGCTAAGGGAGTGCCAACTTCTGGAGCACAGGTCTTCCGTACTATTGCTGGAATGTTGTCAGGGCCTGTAGCCTACGCAGTATCTAGTGTCTCCAACCGTTTCTTGACATCACATGGTGTGAATTCAATTAGCTGAAGACTGGCATCTGTATTGCTGGGACCACTGAGGAAACCAAGATGGATCATCCACTCAGCCCTTCTTGCTGAAGATTGCTGCGAAAGCTTCCGCCTTATCTTTTGCACTGATGTGCTGGGCTCTTCCATCGTTGAGGATGGGGATACTTGTGGACCCTCCTCTTCCAGTGAGTGTTTTATCGTCCACCATGATTCACGACTGGATATGGAAGAAATGCAGAGCTTGGATCTGATCTGTTGGTTGTGGGATCCCTTAGCTCTGACTACCACTTGTTGCTTATATTGTTTGGCATACAAGTAGTCCTGTTTGGTTGCTTCACCAGGTTGACGCCTCATCTTCAGGTATGCCAGATGCTGTTCTTGGCATGGCCTCCGGCTTTCTTTGTTAAACAGGGTTTGATTTCCTGGCTCGAGAGTATGGTGCTAGAAAAGCACAGCAGGTCAGGCAACATCCAAGGAACAGGAGAATCAAGGTTTTGGGCATAAGCCCTTCATCAGGAATGTCACCTGGCTTGATGGTAATGGTTGAGTACGAGATATGCTGGGTCATGGGACTACAGATTGTGCTGGAGTATAGTTCTGCTGCTGTTGATGGCCCATAGCACCTCATGATGCCCATCTTGAGTTGCTCGATTGTTTAAAGTCTGTCCCATTTAGCAAAGTGATAGTGCCACACAGCATAGAGGTTATTCTCAATGTGAACGTGGCACTTAATCTCCAGAAGGACTGTGAGGTGGTCACTCTTACCAATACTGTGATGGACAGATGTATCTGCAGCTGGCAGATTAGGAAGGGTGAGGTCAAGTATGTTTTTCCCTCTTGTTGGTTCCCTCACCACCTGCCGCAGACCCAGTCTAGCAGCTATGTCCTTTAGGACCCGATCAGCTCGATCAGTAATAATGCTATTGAACCACACTTGGTGTTAGATACTGAAATTCCCTCTCCCAGAGTACATTTTGTGTCCTTGCTATCATCGGTCCTTCCTCCAAGTGTTGTTTAACGTTGAGGAGTACCGGTTTATGAGCTGATGGAGGACAAGACGTGGTGATAAGCAGATTTCCTTGCCCATATTTAACCTGAAGCCATGAGACTTCATGTGGTCTGGAGTCAATGTTGAGGACTCCCAGGGCAACTCCTTCCCGATTCTATACCTCTGTGCTACCAGCTCTGCTGGATTTGTCTGCTGGTTGGGCAGACATATCCATGATAGTGATTGTGGTGTCTCGGGCATTGTCTGTAAAGTATGATTCCATGAGTATAATTATGTCAGGCTGTTGCTTGACTGTTCTGTGAGCTAGCTCTCACAATTTTGGCAGGAGCTCCCAGATGTTAGTAAGGAGGACTTTGCAGGGTCGACAGGGCTGTTTTTGTTGTTGTCTTTTCCAGTGTCAGGTGCTCTGTCCAGTTTCATTTCTTTGAGACTGCAGCAATTGTACAACTGAATGGCCTTACTTGGCTGTTTCAGAGGGCAATTGAGAGTCAACCACATTGCTGTTGACCTGCAGTCACATGTAAGCCAGACCAGGTGAGGATGGCAGATTTCCTGAAGGACATTAGTGAACCAAATGGGTTATCATATGGCTGAGAAAATGAGCATGATGTGGCATTGAATTTTTTTATACAACTTTACTCATTTGTGTGATAGCCAAACTGTCTTTTTGACTTGATGGCAACATTCTATCAATGGCAAGCATCACTTGTGTCGGTACTACATGGTAGTAGTGTATTACCGATAGATATCATCAACTGTTGCTCAAACGTTTGAGATACCTTCCCCTTCCAGGGGATTCTAAGATTGACTGAGTACTCTTCAGGAGCAAAACTGACAGCTGTATATAACATATATTAACACACAGGGCCCTGCTGTAGATTCAAAGTGTTTGCACACTTGATGTCCATTTCAATGCAACAAAATGGGTGACAGCCATTGTCTGGCTCATTTCTTAGGGTAGTGCCTTGACTGTTCAGGCAACAAGCCTCGTTTAAAATATAAATAAAATTTGACGGTTAACTGTCAGTCATCATTAATTGGCAAACTTTAATTGACACTGCCACTACCAATTTGCGTCTATTTGCCAATCAAATAGCACTTCCCTCTCACGTTGTATAAACATTGTTATCCCTTTGTATGGGCATTGGTTGTGAATTGTCCTTATAAAAGCAAGATAGGAAGCTTTCACACTGTGTCTTTTTCAGCAATACTCAAGTTCTTTCCACGAAATAAGGCAAATTTCATTATTTTTGTTAAAATTAATGTGTTGTCAAGTCTCAGTTCTGCAGCCACTGTGTTGGAAGCCAGTAAAATTGAATATTTCTCTTTGTTCTGATAGAATTTCTGGAGCTGCTGTAGCAATCACCTCAGAAATCTGCTGCAAGTGGCTTCTGGTGTGGAAGGAGCTTGCCTATCTGATGCCACTCATTGTAAGGATCCTCAGGGTTTCAGTTGGTGGCTGGTTACCCACCTTACAATGCTCTACATGTTTGATAGAAATGGAGCTCCTCGTGAAAAGGTACAGTCTGAAGATTTTGAATTCAGGAGTTTTGCTTTTTGACTTCAGATTTAAAATAACTTTTTTTCTTAAACTGCTCTTCTTTAGAACAAAGCATAGAATATCCTTATTCTGCTTCTTTGGATACAGTATACTGTTGGTCTGTGTTGGATGGGAGCTGCCATGGTTCTCATCAGTGGCATTCTGCAAAACAATCCTTAGTTGCTGCACACAACAAATTGTAGAGAGTTGACTGGTGGAAGTGGAGTTTTGACAGGAGGATCCCAATTATTACTCTAGTAGGGATGGGAAGGGGGAGGCATGAGAGCAGAAATGCTGGAAATAGCACAGTGTTCAAGAACCAACTAACTGACTGGTCCTCTTGCTTTTCTTGAACCGTAACCCTATCATCGAATTTCCCAAATTGTCAGTGATCTCTGAAGAGCCATCTCCCATGGCTTCTAACCTTTTGATCATTTAATCCCACACAACTTGATTCTGCTACCTTTCCAAAATCAACAAACAGGACAGTCCTGTTGGATCCATTGTTTCAGCCTATCCTTGCCACATGGGATTCATTTCCTGTTGATTGGAGTCTTTTCTTCTTTCCCTGTCCAATTATCTTCCCACTTATAGATGATTATTACACAATTGTCCACTTTAATACTTTCCACCCTCTACTCACATTGTCTTCAGCAGCTTTGCTTCCCATTTCCAACCCTCACTGACCTTTTATAGCTTGTCTCTGAATCTAGATTTCCTTTCTCTGATTCCAGTGTCCATATATATATTTACCATAATATTCAATATTTACTATATGCTTCCTAACTCCCACAGATAATTTGACTACACTCCTCCCCAAATACACCATGCTTCCTTTAAGGACTGTATTATATTTATGCAAGCTCTCATTCTTCATCACATCTGATGTGCAGTCCAAAGGTGTGTAGGTCAGGTGAATTGGCTATGCTAAATTGGCCGTAGTGTTAGGTGCATTAGTCAGAGGGAAATGGGACTGGGTGGGTTACTCTTCAGAGGGTCGGTGTGGACTTGTTGGGCCAAAGGGCCTGTTTCCACACTGTGGGTAATCTAATCTAATCTAATCTCATCTGCAAATGCAACACTTCTTGATGTGTCCCTTTGCTCAGTTAAGTATTCCCCTCTGCAGTGCTCATTAACGTTTCCCCATGGTTATTCCTTGTCATCTGCTTCAACACTCACTTCTTATCCTTTTTTCCAGGCTCATGATAGAATTCCCTTTGTCCTTACCTCCTTTACCAGCAACTTTCACATTGAGCAGATCATTTGTCATTATTCCCTCCATGACCAAGCAGCATTTTCTTGCACCTTTCATCATTCAAAGGAAATTATTCTGTCTGCAACACCCTGTCCATCACTCTCTCACTGTCTGTTCCCACACCATCTTCCCATTGCAAGCACCGAGATATAACAGCCGTCCTTTCACCACTTCCTTCACATTCTTTAGGGTCCAAATTATTCCCTTGAGGTGAAGCAGGAATTTACGTATGCATCTGTCAATACAGTATTATGCATTTGTGTTCAAGATAAGTTCCCCTCTACATTGGGTGATAAATGGTAACTTGTGTTGTTCTGTGGAGCATTGCCACTCAGGTTATAAGCAGGAGTCTAAGTTTCAGGCCATTATAATTTACTGGCCCATTCCCACTCTGATTTTGTTGGCCTGTTCTAATAAAACTGAGTGGAAGTTCAAGGGTCAGCACCTTGTCTTTTGATTAAGCACCTTAATAGCTTTCTGGAGACAACACTATATTCAACATTTTTGGGCCATAACTACTGCTCAATTTTGATTTTGGCACTGCTGATGCTTCTGCTGTTGTCATAGAAACATGAAAACAGGAACAGGAGTAGGCCATTCAGCCCTTTGAATCTGTTTACTGTTTGATGTGATCATGACTACTCATCCAACTCAGTATTCTGTTCCAGCACTCTTTTATCCCTTTAACTCTAAGAACTACATCCATCTATTTCTTCAAAATATTCAACGTTTTGGCCTCAAACAAAATGATTACAGCCTATACTATTACTGCAATCCACCTCTTTTATTTTTCACTTAGTTTAACTCAACATGATAAAATCATATCATGTTGAGAACAAAGCTGCCTCAGGCTCATTAATGAGACTTGAGTGTAACATGCACTGGTGAGGGGTAGCCAGCCCAGCTTCAGTCAGACAACTGGATGTGGTCTTCTCTGAACTCTGACCTCAGGGTCCTGCTTCTGCAATGGTTGTTTTTAGGTTATGCTGCTGATGTCTTCAAAGCACTTATTTTTACATGTTTTCTCTTAAAAGTTGCAGAAATTCTCCTGCCCAGAACCATTGTGACAATAAGATTATCCATCTAAGGGTCATATTGATTAGACTGTCATTGCCCTCCCTTTTGTCTTTAATTCACTAGCTTTGATAACCACGAAGATCAAGCAGTTATTTTGGGGGCCCATATCACCAGATTCCTCATAATGAATAACACCTGGTTCTGCCTTGCACAGTTGGTTTTCCCACTTTTTCCCACCATCCTTGTAGAAACTCAGCTGTTAACCATTCTGGTACAGTGTATGAATTAAGATGCAGCCAAACAGCTACACCTATATGCTTACTGTCAGTAACTGGTGTACAAGGACACATTGGCCTTACTGCATCACCCCTTTTTCCAATGTATCGCCATTCCCATAATAACCTTCCTGCTACCAAAGTGGATGACCTCCCATTTTTCCATATTTTCATCAACAATTTCATTTGCTCTCACTCTCAACTTGTCCAAATCCTTCTGAATCATCTCTGCATCTCTTTTAACAATTAACCCTTCCACCTAGAATTGTGTGGTCTGAAAATTACATTTTGTGTCCCAATCTAAATTCTTCATATATATTGTGAATAGCTAGGATCCGTTCACAGATCCCTATGGTTCCCCACTAATCACGGTCTACTTCTCAGAAAAAGACCAGTTTATTCCTACTTTTTGTTTCCTGTCTGCCAGTCAGTTCTCTATCCATCTCAGTACACTATACCTAGTTCCATGTGTTTTAATTTGACATGCTAATCTCTTAAATGAGACTTTATCGAGCACTTTAAAACAGTCCAAGTCAACTGCATTCATTGGCTTTCCTTTATAACTATTAGTTACACCCTTGCAAAGTTCCAGTAGATTTGTCAAGCATGGTTGCCTTTGATAAATTCATAGTGGCTTTGTCCAATCCTGTCACTGTTTTCCAATTGCTCTTTTTTAATGGATTTTAATATTTGGCTCCTACTGATGTCAGGTCAACCTGTCTGTAATTCCCTGTTTTCTCTCTACCACCTTTTCTAAATATAGGGTTACATTTGCTGCCAAGGGAACTGATCCAGAATCTGTACAATCTTGAAAGATTAGTGGGCGGCACGGTGGCACAGTGGTTAGCACTGCAGCCTCACAGCGCCAGAGACCCGGGTTCAATTCCCGCCTCAGGCGACTGACTGTGTGGAGTTTGCACATTCTCCCCGTGACTGCGTGGGTTTCCTCCGGGTGCTCCGGTTTCCTCCCACAATCCAAAAATGTGCAGGTTAGGTGAATTGGCCACGCTAAATTGCCCGTAGTGTTAGGTAAGGGGTAAATGTAGGAGAATGGGTCTGGGTGGGTTACGCTTCGGCGGGTCGGTGTGGACTTGTTGGGCCGAAGGGCCTGTTTCCACACTGTAGGTAATCTAATCTAAAAAATCTGATGATCACTAATGCATTCACTATTTCGAGGACCACTTCCTTAAGTACTTTGGGCCCTGAGGATTTGTTGGCCTTTAACAACATCAATTTCCCCAACACAGTTTCTCTACCAGAGTCATAGAGATGTACAGCATGGAACCAGACCCTTCGGTTCAACTCATCCATGCCAACTAGATATCCCAACCCAATGTAGTCCCACCTGCCAGCACCTAGCCCATATCCCTCCAATGCCTTCCTGTTCATATACCCATCCTCATGCCTTTTAAATGTTGCATTGTACTAGCCTCCATCACTTCCTCTGGCAGCTCATTCCATATACGTACCACCCTCAGCATGAAAAAGTTGGCCCCTCGGGTCTCTTTTATATCTTTCCCCTCTCACCCGAAACCTATGTCCTGTAGTTCTGGATTCCCCCACCCCAGGAAGAGACTTTGTCGATTTATCCTATCCGTGCCCCTCATAATTTTATAAACCTCCATAAGGTCACCCCATAGCTTCCGACGCTCCAGGGAAAACAGCCCCAGCCTATTCAACCTCTCCCTCAAGCTCAAATTCTCCAACACTGGCAACATCCTTGTAAATCTTTTTTGAACCCTTTCAAGTTTCACAACATCTTTCTGGGAGGAAGGAAATCAGAACTGCACGTAATATTCAAAAGTCAATGTCCTGTACAGCCTCAACTTGACCTCCCAACTCCTGTACTCAATACTCTGACCAATAAAGGAAAGCATACCAAACACCTTCTTCACTATCCTATCTACCTGTGACTTCACTTTCAAGGAGCTATGAACCTGCACTCCATGGTTTTGTTGTCCAGCAACACTCACTAGGACCTTACCATTAAATGTATAAATCCTGCTAAGATTTGCTTCCCAAAACACAGCACCTCGCATTTATCTAAATTAAACTCCATCTGTCACTTCTCAGCCCATTGGTCCATCTGGTCAAGATCCTGTTGTAATCTGAGGTAACCTTCTTCGCTGTCCACTACACCTCCAATTTTGGTGTCATCTGCAAACTTACTAACTATACCTCTTATGCTCACATCCAAATCATTTATATAAATGACAAAACGTAGTGGACCCAGTACCGCTCATTGTGGCACTCCACTGGTCACAGGCCTCCAGTCTGAAAAACAACCCCCCACCACCACCCTTTCTTCTACCTTTGAGCCAGTTCTGTATCCAAATGGCTAGTTCTCCTTGTATTCCATGAAATGTAACCTTGCTAACCAGTCTCCCATGGGGAATCTTGTCGAACGCCTTACTGAAGTCCATATAGATCACGCCCAACACTCTACCCTCATCAATCCTCTTTGTTACTTCTTCAAAAAACTCAATCAAGTTTGTGAGACATGATTTCCCATGCACAAAGCCATGTTGGCTATCCCGAATCAGGCCTTGCCTTTCCAAATACATGTACATCCTGTCCCTCAGGATTCTCTCCAACAACTTGTCCACCACTGATGTCAGGCTCACTGGTCCTTAGTTCCCTGGGTTGTCCTTACTACCCTTCTTAAACAGTGGCACTACGTTAACCAACCTCCAATCTTCTGGCACCTCACCTGTGACTATCGATGATCTAAATATCTCAGCAAGGGGCCCAGCAATCACTTCCCTAACTTCCCACAGAGTCCTGGGGATTTATCCACTTTCATGCATTTCAAGACATCCAGCACTTCTTCCTCTGTAATATGGACATTTTTCAAGATGTCACCATCTATTTTCCTACATTCCAAATCTTCCATGCCCCTTTCCACAGTAAACACTGTTGCAAAATACTTGTTTATTATCTCCCCCATCTCCTGTGGCTCCACACAAAGGTTGCCTTGCTGATGTTTGAGGGGCCATGTTCTCTCCCTGGTTACTCTTTTGTCCTTAATGTGTTTGTGTAAAAACCCTTTGGATTCTCTTTAACTCTTTTTGCCAAAGCTATCTCATGATCCCTTTTTGCCCTCCTGATTTCCCTCTTCAGTATACTCCTACTGCCTTTCTACTCTTCTAAGGATTCATTCGATCTATCTTTCCTATACCTGACATATGCTACCTTCTTTTTCTTAACCAAACCCTCAATTTCTTTTGTCATCCAGCATTCCCTATACCTACCCGCCTTTTCTTTCACCCTGACAGGAATATACTTTCTCTGGATACTCGTTATCTCATTTCTGAAGGATTCCTATTTTTCAGCCGTCCCTTTAACTGCAAGCATCTGCCTCCAATCAGCTTTTGAAAGTTCTTGCCTAATACCGTCAAAATTGGCCTTTCTCCAATTTAGAACTCCAACTTTTAGATCTGGTCTATCCTTTTCCATCACTATTTGAAAACTGATAGAATTATGGTCGCTGGCCCCAAAGTGCTCCCCCACTGACACCTCAATCACCTGCCCTGCCTTATTTCCCAAGAGTAGGTCAGGTTTTGCACCTTCTCTGGTAGGTACATATTGAATCATAAAACGTTCTTGTACACACTTAACAGAGTCCTCTCCAACTAAACCCTTAACACTATGGCAGTCCCAGTCTATGTTTGGAAAGTTAAAATCTCCTACCATAACCACCTTTATTATTCTTACAGATAGCTGAGATCTCCTGATAAATGTGTTTCTTGATTTCCCTCTGACTACTGGGGGGTCTATAATACAATCCCAACAAAGTGATCATCCCTTTCTTATTTCTCAGTTCAACCCAAATAACTTCCTTGGATGTATTTTCAGGAAATTCCTCCCTCAGTACAGCTGTAATGCTCTCCCTTATCAAAAATGCCACTCCCCCTCCTCTCTTGCCTCCCTTTCTGTCCTTCCTATAGTATTTGTATCCTGGAACAATAATCTGCCAGTCCTGTCCATCCCTGAGCCAGTTTTATGTTCCTAACCATACCCTGAGTTCATTTGCCTTCCCTGTTAGGCCTCTTGCATTGAAATAAATGTAGTTTAATTTATCAGTCCTACCTTGTTTTCTGGTTTGTCCCTGCCTGCCCTGACTGTTACACTCGCTTCTGCTCTCAACTGTACCAGTCTCAGATTGATCTCTTTCCTCACTATCTCCCTGGGTCCTACTCCCCCCCCCCCCCCCCACTCCAAACCTTCCCAGTTTAAATCCTCCTGAGCAGCTCTAACAAATCTCTCTATCAGTATATTGGTCCCCTTTCAATTCAGGTGCAATCCGTCCTTCTTGAACAGGTCACTTCTACCCCACAAGAGATTCCAAATGATCCAAAAATATGAATCCTTCTCCCATACACCAGCTCTTCAGCCACACATTCATCTGCTCCAGCCTCCTATTCCTACCCTCACTAGCTCACAGCACTGGGAGTAATCCAGATATTCTTAATCTCAAAGACTTCCTTTTTAAATTCTGGCTTAACTCTCCATATTCTCCCTTCAGAATCCCATCCTTTTCCCATCCTATGTCATTGGTTCCAATGTGGACAATGACCTCCTGCTGGTCCCTCTTCCCCTTTAGAACATTCTACACCTTCTCTGAGATATCCTTGATCCTGGCACCGGGGAGACAACACACCATTCTGATCTTTCGCTGTTGGCCACAGAAACATCTGTCTGTACCTCGGTCGAGAGAATCCCCTAACACTGTTGATCTCTTGGAACAAGACGTACCCCTGATTGCGTTCGAGCCAGTCTCGATACCAGAAACTTGGCTGTTCCTGATACATTCTGCTGAGAATCCATCACCCTTACATTTTCCAAAGCAGCATACTTGTTTGAAATGGGGATAGCCACAGAAGACTCCTGTACTACCTGCCTACCTCTCTTACCTTTCCTGGAGTTAACCTATCAATGTGACTGTATCTGCAACTTTTCTCCCTATAACTGTCACCCATCACATTCCCTTGCTTTTGTAAATTCCTCATTGCCTCTAACTGTCTCTTTAACCGATCCATTCGATATAATAGGATTCTCAACCAATGGCATTTATTGCAGATATAATCCTCAGTGACAAGTAAACTCTCCCTAAGCTCCCACATCTGAAAAAAAGAGCATATCACTCTACTAAAGGCCATTTTTGCTTCTTTCAATCTACTGACGCAGAAAATAGCACTGTCTTATTCCTCTACGAAACACTGCTCCAGGCTAACTTAATACTTATAGCTTATATATTTTTTAAGTTTAATCAAGAGACATATCTCAGTATAACATATAATCAAGATAGACCCCACTCTACTTACTACTGCAGACTTACTATAAGGCCATACTTAAATATTCACTTATCTGTTTCTGTGCTGTGACCTCTCCCACACAGGTTCCTCCAAGATTAGTTGTGAATTTCACTGTTCATTTTCCCAGATGCACTTTGATGTCCAGCGATACATGAATTAAAACAGCAAAGGCAGTAACTGTGCAGGCTCACTGCTGTGTCATTTAGCAGTGTGGGTTTCTTTCTTTCTTTCTCTCTCTCTCTCTCTCTCTCTCACCTGCACTGACATCACCATGTGCTTCCTTTGTCTGTTCCTCTCCTTTTTAAAAACTGCTGTTGTTTTGACTTTTTTTCCCTCCAAAGTTCCAAAACAATGCAACAGCATATAAAACAGTAATTGCTGCTCCTGGAACTTGAGGAAATCGCCTCCAACACCTAAAATATCTCAAATTAGCGGTCTGTTACTCCCAGTAATTTTTCCTGTCGTCTCTCTTGGATTACCCAGCATCCAATAATACTGATTTCCTTTCTTTTCTCCCTTGCACTAGACCATTTGCTCCTCATTATCTTTGAGATATTATTTGTGATCCTTTATGAAGATAAAACTTAATTCATCCTCCATCTCTTTGTTCGCCATTATAATTTCTCTTGTTTCTGACAGCAAGAGGCCTACATTTGTCTTCCCTAATCTTTTGCTCTTCACATATGCTTCAAAGCTTTTACAATCAGTTTGTATGCTCATATATTGCTCCTCTGGACCCATTCTGGTTCATTTATGTGTTGCATTCATCTGCTTTTGCATTTGCATCTCCTTCAGCATTTAATCATGAGTGCCATCATTTGTTCTGTCTCAAAGCTTTCCTTTCTTGATCTCCCATCTACTATCTCTGCCTCTTTACTTAAATCCTGTTACAACTCCACCTTGTCCCAGTTCTACTGATGGGTCAAAAATCTGAAACATTAACTCTGTTTCTCTCGCTATGATTTCTTTCTTGACCAGCTGAGTATTTCCAGTTTGCATTTAACTTTTCTTCAAAAAAAGTCAGGTTATGCCGTTGTGATAAATGTATTATTACTGTAACAGTGTTCATGCCTATTATTGAAGCTGCCAGAAGAAATGATAACACTTTTCATGGCTGAAAGAGGAAATGTTAACTTGCTTTATCTTCCATCCTTCCATGTCATCATTATTGGAAAGGCCAGCATTTGTTGCTAATTCTGTATTGTTTTAGTTGGTAGGAATACTGTATCCCATACAGTTAATCCATATGAATGCCATTGTGGTCATCTTCAGTTTACCTACAGTCCACTTGTAAAACAAATGAGTTTTGTTAAATAATTATTTACTAAGTAAGATATTTTCCATTTATTTATCAGTCTAATGTCACTGTATTTTATTGTTTCAGTAGCATTCAAACACATACTACAAATGCAAATGAACTTTTGCCTGGTCTGTCATGCCTGGTCTGGCATGCAGTATTCATGCCAGATTTATTCATTTTATGCTTTGATTGAAACCTGTGTGTAATGGCACATGTTACTATGAGATTTTGTCATAATATTGAAATCTCAAGGAGTATCACATTTCTGTAGACACGGGATTCAGTTTGAAATTTGTTGATGTGCAAATGCCTTTTGGTGCATTAAGACTTTTGTTTATTAGTTACCGTCAACAAAACATAAAAAAAAACAGTATTCACCTGGGAATAGAATGCTATTCCATGGTTGAAAGCAGATTTATTTAAATAATGAATTTCCAATTTCGGGTGTGGCACCAGATTTAAAGGCAAGTTTTGTTTTCCCCAGCAGAGAAGTCTGAATTCCCTCAACTTGTATCCTTGCGGTTAGCAATAGTGCAGTGGTTTAGTGCGAATGTGTTGCTGCTGAAATGGCAGCGGTATCACCTCATAGCATCAGGAACTGAAGTTGTCTAAAAGACACCTAGAGAACTAATGCAGTCCCATAATTTTTTTTTAAAAGTTGCCCAACTTTATAAGAATACTTTTAGTATGCGTATGTAAATTTGTCCATTTCCCACACCAGTCCTTATGAACTTGCATATTGCCATATTGGGGACTAGGTTGACATTCACCAAGAAGAGTTTGATTCACACAGTGTAATGAGGAGAGAGAATATATTTGTCAAGACTTAAATTGAATTCAAAACCATGATTTAGATTTGTTAAGACAGTTTCCTTTACACACTGCTCTGTCATGTTAATATTCTAAAAAGGACCTTGATTTCAAAATCCTGCTAATATATTTTAAATGTATTTGTACAATATAGAAACAAATTGAAAACAATTGGAGTTTTACAGAGGAGCTTTTGAAACTATCCTCAAATAACCAGGTATGTAAAATTGCTTATATCGAATATTTATTTTATAAAATCTAAATATCATTGTCAGAAATGTTCTTGTGCATTCTTTGATTTGTTGTTATGGCTTCAGGGAAATTGGTTTAAATACCGACTACTTCGTGTGTCTGTTTTTTTTCCCAATTAAATTGAGAAGGGCACTCAGGAGAACCCTGGAGGAAGTTCTGGCAATGACTGCCTTGTTTACCATGTATGTATTTGGAAGTGTGCAGAATCATGCAAGTATTTTCCATATCATGATTCCTTGTACATGTCACACTTGGTACAAACAAAATAGCTTTCATTAATAATTGTATATTATTGTTTCTTTCACACGGTCAAAAATCACTTCTCAAATGACATTACTTTTAAAGTGCTTGTAAGCATACCCAGAAGCTAATGTGTAAGCGAGATTCCCTGAACTGCCAGCAGATTACGCTAATAAAACTGTCATTAGTGATGTTGGTTTGCACTTTGGCTTCATTTAGCTTTTTCCTCTCAATACTTAAACTTTGTTTTAGATGATTCTCATACGTGACCCTTTGCTACAATTCCCTGAAGAAGGGCTCATGCCCGAAACGTCGATTCTCCTGCTCCTTGGATGCTGCCTGACCTGCTGCACTTTTCCAGCAACACATTTTCAGTTCGTATCTGTGTCTGTGCAGATTTCAGCATTATCCAATATCCCGGTGAAATCATTACTTCAGTCCCATGTTCCATTTGGTCTTTCTTATCTTTGGCAAGCTGCTTGTTTACAAACTGACATTGTTTTGAGTAACAAACATATTAAAAACACATATGAATGAAGGAATAGCATCAGAAACAGAACATAGATTTTTAGCATGTTAAATGCCTCCTTAATCATCACAACTAGTGGAATCTATTACAAAGTATGCACTCAGCACAGAAGCTTTATTACCTGATTGTTGGGAGTTCCAGCATATTAGTTATCTAATGCTAGACTGATAGTTGCTGTGGAAGGTAAGTGCTTGAATAACACAAAAATACCCTTTAGACACTGATATTTGAAGTTACTATGTATACAAGCTAAAATTTACATCCTAATATTGTAGACGTCCTGCTAACTGTAGTTCTTTGTTATTTATTGCAGACTTTCTCAATTAACTTGTTGACTTCTCACCTGGAATTAGATTTAGTTTTTAACATTCAGTGACTAATTGACAGATGATTAAACAGCTTTTGAGCAGAGTACGGATTGGTTGGAACTGGTCACAGTGAAATGTTCAGGGATTCTGTGTTTAAGTTGGCCCTTTTAGCACTGTTTTGCTTTAATGCTGCTAAGTCATTAGAACCAGAAGTTTTGTTGAATGTTACAAGGTTTGTGATAAGATTGTTTATTCCAGTACTTTATCTAATGCAAATGGTGCCATTTGGTGCAACCTGTCCCTCTGACAGATTTGAACCTGTCATCACCTTTTGAATTCCAGTGCAGCTCCGGTGCGTGGAACCTGCAGCAAGGAAACCCCAAGCACCAGTCCTCAGATCGCCCGCTGGAGTCACCTCCCACCTCTGGCCACACTGCAGCTACTTAGTGAGAGACAAAAAAACCCTGCAGATGCTGGAATCTAAGGTAGACAGGCAGGAGGCTGGAAAACACAGCAAGCCACGCATCACCGGGAGATGGAGAAGTCAATGTTTCCAGTGTAACCCTTCTTCAGGAGTGGGAGTGGGGATGAGGGGAGCTGCAGATAAAGTGGGAGTAGGCAAGGATTTTGGGTGGGGAAAGGGGCGGAGTGGTGAAGTGAACACAGGTAGAGGATACGACCTAGTTGGCCAATGGGAGGGATCATCTGGTCAGTAGCTGGAAGGAAGGGTCGGTCAGAGGAATGGAAGGGAGGGGGAGGGGCTGGAAAGGGTGTCGGGAATGAGAAAGGAGATTATTTGAAATTGGAGAGCTCAATATTGAGTCCTCTGGGCTGTAGGCTACCCAGGTGGGAGATAAGGTGCTGTTCTTCCAATTTGTGCTGATTCAATATGGCAATGGAGGAGGATGTGGACGGGCATGTAGGAGAGGGAATGGATGCTGCCTGGCTTCCTGTATTCTTCCAGCCTCCTACTTGTCGACACTGCAGCTACTATCTAACAGCATTCACCCCTCCCCACCCCTCAAAAGAACACAGGCCTTCACAGCCTTCACACCTACTGGGCCATGATGGAACAGATCCAGTTGAGCTCAGCTGCTCCATTTCCTTGATTCTTTTTGTCCACAGGGCATGGTCAGGACTCACCTTGGCTCCCCAGTCCTCTTCCCCTCCAAAGCGGCCATTACAACTATGGGGCTGCCATGGTAGATGCCAGCCCACAACAATGCTAAGGTTACCCTACCAGGTGCGAGCCTCTAAAAGAACTCCGGCAGCATTGGCTGCCATCACAGGGAGAGGGGAAGGAATACCAAGAAGCTCAGCTGTGACCAACACCACACCGGCCTGGCCTGGCCTGGCCACTGCTACAACCCTGCAGCCAGCCAATAGGAGCCGCCTGACCAGGCTATTGTCTGGCTTGACCCTGGAGGTGGTAGCATTCAATGAGCAGGATGCTGCAGACCCTCAGAAATAGTGTCTCCAGGCACCGACCTGAAACAAGTGATGGCCCCAGCAAACAACGCGGAGCTCGATGAGCAAAGGCCTCCCAGTGCAAACCTCTGGCGTGCTCCCCTCATATACTGAGAGTTCGCTACCGGAAATATCGTGGGTGTAATATTACATTTTTCTTTCATATCTTAAAGTTTATTTTAATTAATAGGTTTTTCACTTACCAATGTAGGAATTTAGACAATTGAAGTAGAAATAATCTGTTATTTTGATTTGAAGGTTACAGATATAGTGTTTTAAATCCGGTGCGCGATGGTGGCAGAGTAACAGAGCTGTGTGTGGATTCTTGCCCATTCACTCCCAGCTGCTTTCCTTCTTTGTTTTGCTTTTGCTTGGGCTCTTTCCTTTTGCTTTATTTTCTTCTCTTCTGATTTTGTTTGCTTCTTCTCTATGGCGGGCTGTTTCAGCAGCACCTGCCTGGCAGTGAGAGGGCCCACATGGAGGAGAGGACGTGTCTTGTTCACAGCAGTAGCAAGGACGATTTCCTGACAATAGGAGGCCAGCCGGTGGTGAGGTCTATGCCAGAGACAGCAAGGTCATTCTGCAGGTGTTCTGGGGCCGCCGCTGGCAGCAGCACAGCTCCTTCAGTGATCAGGGATGGTAGCACCAACAGAAGTGGACTCTTCCAAGATGGCGGCACCAGCAAGGCGACATCTGCAGCCGAAGTGGGATTCATGGCACGGTGTTGGCCTGGCCTGCCAGCAGAGCCAGGGGCTCTTGGTTTCAGGGCGAGTGTGGGTTCAGCAGCATCAGTAAAGTGGGTCCATTGGTTAAGAGCTGATGCCTAAAGTGGGGCAACCTCTACATTGGTGGGTCTGGTGCAGGCAGCAATGAGGAAGAAGAGATCTCCCTTGAGCCCAGGTATTGTGTTGTTCTGTCTCAGAAAGACTGATATACTGTACTTTTACTACTTTATTTTTCCAATTTACTTCTGTAATATTTACTTCTTTACTTTTCTCTGTTTTTCTTATTTCCTAAGAATTTGATCTTAAGTATCTATACCTAGGTACAAAGGCACCTAAAAACAGAAAAACAGGTGCCTTTGTACCTAAGATGGTGCTATAATGCGGTGACTGCAAACTTTTCACTGTACTCATTTGAATACATGTGACAATAAAACTATTCACATGCACATTCATTAATTTTTTTCTTCTAATATAGACTGTATGGAAGATAACTTCATGTATTGATTCCAATGTCTTTTCACTTAAAGTCATGATTTTCAGGAATGTAACCCTGATGTGGGCTAGCTTTTTATTGCAAATTCGTGGTCAGTTGTTCCATTTTGTATTTTGAGCATTTCCCTACTTTGGTTTAGATTTTCTGTGTTTGCGATTTTCCTGTCTGTTTGGTAGTCATACTAGGTTTGCAGCTTCAAAATGTTCTGAAGCTGAGTCAGTCACTCTCAGTGTGTTCAGTTCAGCTACTTAATTATGTGTGGTTTTCCGATTAAATGTTTAATGTAATTTTAATATGTTGGACATGGGTGGCTGCTTACCACCATCTTCTCCTGGGCAAGTAGGGATGAGCAATAAATGCTGGTGGAGCAAGTGACATCCATATTCTTGGAGTGAATTTGAAATAAGCTGTGGTGGGAATGCAATTATTCTGTTTATTGAGCATTTTCATTGAGTGATACGCATTTAAACATTATTTTGAAGGCTTTGGATGCTGATGTGAGGGTGAGAACAAGTCTAATTAATTAACACCACTTTTATGCATTGCAAGTATGTATAACAAGTGTCTATTAACACTGTACTAAATATTGACATCGCAGCGGCTTTTGATAGAAGCATTATGAAAGAGATTATGGCACTGAGCCATTTAAAGTGATGTCAATTTAAGTGACCAAAGCATTAGACAAAAATGTCAGCTTTAAGGAGTATCGTAAAGGACGAAAGTGAGGTGGAGAAATGGAGAGGTATAGGGAGAATATTCCAGAGTTAGAAAACTCTCACAATAGGGTGGCCAGCAGTAGATCGGTTAAAATCAGGGATAAGAAGTCAGAACTAGAGGATTCCTTAAATCTTTGAGGGTTGAAGGGCCAGGGGAGATTACAGAGGTAGGGAAGAGCAAGGTTGTGAAGGAATTTGAAAACAAGGATCGAAATGATCAATTCAAAATCAGACTTAACTGAAAGCGAGTGCCGGGCAGGAATGCCAAGGCTAATAGCTAAATGGGATGATGCGAGTAATGACACAGAGCAGAGTTTTGGGTGACCTCAGGTTTGCAGAATATATCATGTGGGAGATGAGTTGGAGTGCATTGGAACAGCCAAGTACAAAAGTAAAATAGAGGTGACTGAGGATTTCAGTTTGCAAATGAACTGAGACCAGGTCAAAATCAGATAATGTTATGCAAGTTGAATTAGTGATAGACTGCATATGAGACCAGGAGCTTATCTTGGGGCTAAACACATGACCATAAGACCATAAGACATAGGAGTGGAAGTAAGGCCATTCGGCCCATCGAGTCCACTCCGCCATTCAATCATGGCTGATGCGCATTTCAGCTCCACTTACCAGCGTTCTCCCCGTAGCCCTTAATTCCTCTAGACAACAAGAATCTATCAATCTCGGCCTTGAAGACATTTAGCGTCCCGGCTTCCACTGCACTCCGTGGCAATGAATTCCACAGGCCCACCACTCTCTGGCTGAAGAAATGTCTCCGCATTTCTGTTCTGAAATGACCCCCTCTAATTCTAAGGCTGTGTCCACGGGTCCTAGTCTCCTCGTTTAACTGAAACAATTTCCTAGCATCCACCTTTTCCAAGCCATGTATTATTTTGTACGTCTCTATTAAGTCTCCCCTTAATCTTCTAAACTCCAACGAATACAATCCCAGTATCCTCAGCCGTTCCTCATATGTTAGACCTGTCATTCCAGGGATCATCCGTGTGAATCTCCGCTGGACACGTTCCAGTGCCAGTATGTCCTTCCTGAGGTGTGGGGACCAAAACTGGACACAGTACTCCAAATGGGGCCTAACCAGAGCTTTATAAAGTCTTAGTAGTACATCTCTGCTTTTATATTCCAACCCTCTTGAGATAAGAGACAACATTGCATTCGCTTTCTTAATCACGGACTCAACCTGCATGTTTACCTTTAGAGAATCCTCGACTAGCACTCCCAGATCCCTTTGTGCTTTGGCTTTATTAATTTTCTCACCATTTAGAAAGTAGTCTATGCTTTTATTCTTTTTGCCAAAGTGCAAGACCTCGCACTTGCTCACGTTAAATTCCATCAGCCATTTCCTGGACCACTCTCCCAACCTGTCTAGATCCTTCTGTAGCCTCCCCACTTCCTCAGTACTACCTGCCTGTCCACCTAACTTTGTATCATCGGCAAACTTCGCTAGAATGCCCCCGGTTCCCTCATCCAAATCATTAATATATAATGCGAACAGCTGTGGCCCCAGCACCGAACCCTGCGGGACACCGCTCGTCACCGGCTGCCATTCTGAAAAAGAACCTTTTATCCCAACTCTCTGCCTTCTGTTAGACAGCCAATCCTCAATCCATCCCAGCAGCTCACCTCGAACACCATGGGCCCTCACCTTGCTCAGCAGCCTCCCGTGTGGCACCTTATCAAAGGCCTTTTGAAAGTCTAGATAGACCACATCCACTGGGTTTCCCTGGTCTAACCTACTTGTTACCTCTTCAAAAAATTCCAACAGGTTTGTCAGGCATGACCTCCCTTTACTAAATCCATGTTGACTTGTTCTAATCAGACTCTGCTCTTCCAAGAATTTAGAAACCTCATCCTTAATGATGGATTCTAGAATTTTACCAACAACCGAGGTTAAGCTGATTGGCCTATAATTTTCCATCTTTTGCCTTGATCCTTTCTTGGACAAGGGGGTTACAACAGCCATCTTCCAATCATCCGGGACGTTTCCTGACTCCAGTGACTCTTGAAAGATCTCAACCAATGCCTCTACTATTTCCTCAGCCACCTCTCTCAGAACTCTAGGGTGTATCCCATCGGGGCCAGGAGATTTATCAATTTTAAGACTTTTTAACTTTTTTAGCACTATCTCTTTCGTAATGGCAACTATACTCAACTCAGCCCCGTGACACCCTTTAATTTTTGGGATATTACTCATGTCTTCCACTGTGAAGACTGACGCAAAGTACTTGTTAAGTTCTCCTGCTATTTCCTTATCTCCCATCACTAGGCTTCCTGCATCAGTTTGAAGTGGCCCAATGTCTACTTTTGCCTGTCGTTTGTTTCTTATGTACTGAAAGAAACTTTTACTATTATTTCTAATATTACTGGCTAGCCTACCTTCATATTTGATCCTCTCCTTTCTTATTACACTCTTTGTTATCCTCTGTTTGCTTTTGTATCCTTCCCAATCTTCTGATTTCCCACTGTTCTTAGCCACTTTATAGGATCTCTCTTTTTCTTTAATACATTTCCTGACTTCCTTTGTCAGCCAAGGTTGTCTAATCCCTCCCCGGTTAATCTTTCTTTTCTTGGGAATGAACCTCTGTACAGTGTCCTCAATTATACCTACAAACTCCTGCCATTTTTGCTCTACTGTCTTCCCGGTTAGCCTCTGCTTCCA
This sequence comes from Chiloscyllium plagiosum, assembly GCF_037043375.1. NCBI lineage: Eukaryota > Metazoa > Chordata > Chondrichthyes > Orectolobiformes > Hemiscylliidae > Chiloscyllium > Chiloscyllium plagiosum. The sequence goes on along the minus strand of NW_028270141.1, from coordinate 92,051,428 downwards.
GTCTATTTTAGTCAGTTCCTCTCTCATGCCCTCATAATTACCTTTATTCAACTGTAACACCATTACATCCGATTTTGCCTTCTCCCTTTCAAACTCCAGACTGAACTCTATCATATTATGGTCGCTACTTCCTAAGGGTTCCCTTACTTTAAGATCTTTTATAGAGTCTTGGTCATTGCAAAGCACTAGGTCCAGAATAGCCTGAATGAGCAGAAGGGTTGTGACCCAGACAATTTCCTGGGAGCGTGGATGTGTTAGTAGCTGGGAAACAGAGGTTGTAATAAAGTCTGAAAACAATGGCTTCTGTTTTCTGGCATTAACCTTGTTTATATTGTTTTGGATCTTGAATACTTTTATGCATTTACCTTCAGCCTTCTGTTCTCCTGTGTAAACAATCCCAATCACAGACTCTTGTCATAATTCAAGTAGCCAATCCCAGCAATCAATTCCCAGCTGTCAGCTGTGACTAGTTGGTCGCACACTCACCTCTGAGTCAAAAGATTGTGTTTCAAGTCCCATACTGTGACCTGAGCTTGGAAATTTATGTGGATATGCTATTGCAATACCAAAGCAGGTTCATGCTGGTGAAGATGCCATGTTATAGATGCAATGTTTCATCAAAGCCTAGCCAGTTCTCTTCAGTGAATGTAAATATTGCATTACATTGTATCAAAGAAAAGCGTGGGATTTTATCCCTGGTGTACTGACCAATATTTATCCCACAGTCAGCATTACAAAAACAGATTATCTGGTCACTATCAGTTTGTTCTTGATAATGACTTGATGTTGGAAAATGGGTTGTATTCTTTCCAACATTACACCAGTGAATAAACTTCAAAACTACTTCATGGTCTGTAAAGTACTGTATAAGTGCAAGACTTTGCTTTTCCTTTTCAGCTTTGCCCCGATACGGGACGCAGTGATTCTAGGGACTGCTGAACCAGCAATCTGGTGTAATCAGGAATTAAGAAAGTTAATGAAATGCCATTCCTTTGTTACAAGAAGAATCAAATATAAAACTAAGGATGTTACAGAACCTGGAACTCCAGTTGCTCCAGCCGGAGACATCTCCTGCACGTGTTGGTCATTCACACCACGTGGTGTGTCTCGGCTTTCCCACATAGTGCAGATGTGCAAATCACGGGGCTGAGATCCCCAGGCATACGTCAAGTAAATAGAATGTATGATTGGGTTTTTTTTTAACCATTGCCTTCATTTAAGTATGGACTAGAATGCTCTCACCCTTGTTTATGTCCTAAGTCCCACTCAGGTCCACCATTGGTCTTTCTACTTCACCTTACCTGCTGTTCTCAGTGGTGCTGACTATCCGTCACAAGATTCCACACCTTTCCCACTCGTCTCATTTTAGTCTCCTGAATTAAAGAAGGATGGTAATGCATTGAAGGTGATTCAGGGGTGCTCTAGCCTACAGGAGTTTTATGTTAGGTTGTTTTATGAGGAAAGGTTGAACATATTGGGATAGTTTGGAGTTGAAAAATATGGAGATTGGCTTGATTGAAGGATATAACGTTCTGAATGATCATGACAAAATGTACGTCGAAAGGATTCTCTTGTGAGTGAGTCCATAACTGGGAGCCACCATTTCAAAATTACTTTGTGCACTTCCAAGTCAGAGATGAGATTGCGGAATTCAAAGACCGAACAGATTAGCTCCAATTCTGTTTAATGCTAAACAGGCACAAGGGCCAAATGGCCTACTTCTGCTCCTAATTTGGATGTTCCATGTGTAACTCAAGATCACTTCCTGTGTGTACTGCTTTTTGCATCTGGCTTCATTGTCCTATTGCATTCTTCGCTGCTGTTGCACACTTCTGATTGTTTCAGCCATCTATTCATCACAACCCTTCAGTCTCTCGCCTGAGTTGTGTCCTGCAGAATGTCATCTAACTTGTATCAACATATTGTTATTCTCCCTCAATATAATTTTTGTTGCATTTGTTTATATTAAGTGACGTATGTCTTGCCAGCTCCTTCTGTGCTTTCCAATTCCAGCACATATGTAAGAAAATACTTCCATGATTTAATCAATGCCAATTTTTCTGCATACCTTCCAAAGCATGCTCATTGATACGAAATGTATCATAGCCACCGGGGTCTATATTTTTGAAAACCTTGTAACATGAAGGAGACAAACCTCATTCTTTTCCATTTGTCAATGTTTTGAGCAGACTGACAATATATATAAAATGTCATTCAGGAAACCTAAATTGAAGTCAGCTCCTGAAAAAAGAAGCTACAGTGCTATCCTCAATCTCAAAATATTCTGAAGAGTACTGGTGAAATTTTTTTGCTACCATTGAAATGATGCACAAAATCTAATATTTAATAAAATGCATTGTCTATGGTTATTATTTGATCGTAACTTTTGGCTTCAATATTTTAGGCAGGCATTTTGGAAGAAAATTTACGGATGCATGTTCAATGCTGCCTAACACTCTGTAATATCTGGGATACTAACCTAAATGTTGTTTCTGTACTCTGGGAATATTACAGTAAGCACCTGGTGAGTACAAAATTTGCACAACTGTTAATAGTCCAAAAATTTCATTGATGGGAAAATAAGATAATTGCAACTATTGAAAACTGTTGACATAGAAAAATTGTGATCTTTTGAATATTTAGAGCAAAGTTCCTGTGGAATTTCAACTTCATAATTGAATTCAGTTGCCATGTTAAAGTTGTATGTTCTGTGTAGATTTAGACAATATTTAGTTGCATTACAGTAACAGATCCATACTGTTACTTAGGAGTTGAAATATATATTGCAAAAACTTTGTGCTGTTGGTATGAGCCTTGAAAAATGTTATTGAAAGTGAGTGTATCTGCAGGGTAATCAAGCCAAATTGAGGTATTCTAAGTCCCTGCTACTTTACAAACTGTCCCATATTAGGATGTGCTTCTCTATCATCGCTTTCAGGGTTTACTGTCATTGGCTCACCAAGTCAGCGTCACTGCTTCATAACAATCAGGATGTAATGCCACATAATGCAGGATATATTAAGAGGGCCTAATATAAGTCAAATTCAAATTGCAGGTCTTGGATTTGTACAATTTTTGTCAATAATATCGTTAGATATTGAGAGACATGAATGGCGTAAAACTATATAAATCAGAATTTAGATTATGTCTATCACAGACTAAGTGTGATTGATGTCGACTTTGCATTATAATTTTGCTTGGCAGGAGAACACTGAGGTTCTAAAACAGACGTATAAACAAATAAATTGGGAGATATTTGCAGTTCCATTTTTGCAGCCTATACCTGATGTTTTTCAGCCTTTACCTGATCATTTGTTGTTCTAAAAAGAGTCATCTAATTGAATCAAAAGTAGACCATATTGCAAAGCTAATAATTACAAAATTACTGTTTGCTTAATGTCCCAACAGTGCCATGTTTCATTGTGCATTTATATTTAGTGGAAATTATGCTGTTGTATGTTATCTTTCCTTTGTAGTATTAGCTGGTATTTTGTGGTCAGTTGCAAAGCAATGATACTTTCTGATGTTCTGTAAAAATCCAGATCAGAAAATTTTAATGATCTCTTGCATGCGGATTTCATCTTTCCTTACAATAATTTGAAATGGCACCAATTCAAGGGGATTTACAAGTGTCTCACAATAATCAGGGCCGAAAATGTGTTGCTGGAAAAGCGCAGCAGGTCAGGCAGCATCCAGGGAACAGGAGAATTGACGTTTCGGGCATAAGCCCTTCTTCAGGGCTTTATGCCCGAAACGTCGATTCTCCTGTTCCCTGGATGCTGCCTGACCTGCTGCGCTTTTCCAGCAACACATTTTCGGCCCTGATCTCCAGCATCTGCAGACCTCACTTTCTTCTCACAATAATCACATCATCAATCAGGGTATATAGTCAGTCACTTTAAGGAATTCTTAGTAACAGACAACAAACCAGGATTATCCTTTACTCATTATAAATTTTATGGAGAGCATAATTATGAATGAAACTTTTATGACTAAATCCCAGCTTTATTTTGGTTCCAATGGGGGTACCCCAATCTGTCAAGTACCTGGGTGAAAAGGGATGGATTGATTCCTCTCCTTTGTTCACCCAGTCCCTGGATTGGTTGCAGCAAGGTTAATTTAGAAAGATATCTTGTGGATATCTTTCTTCCAGAACCAATTGAAATTATGATCTAAAACGAAGCAATTTAACCAATTTTTTGAACTAATGAAAAGAGTGAGGTTATTGTTCAAAAATGTGTGAAGAATTAATAACTCATTACAGATGCACTCAGATTAGAACTATTGGGGGTAGGGCAAAAGGTTAATGGCATTATTGCCAGAATATTAATCTAGAAACCCAGGTACTATTCTGGGCATCTGGATTTGAATCCTGCTGGGGCAGTTGGGGGACCTCGAATTCAATAATAATCTGAAATCAAAAATAATCTGAAATCAAGAATCTAATGTTGACCATGAAATGTTGTCAATTGTCAGAAAAGCCTGTCGAGTTCACTAATGTCCTTTCAGGAGGGTGACTGGCCTGCATGTGATTCCAGACTGACAGCAATGTGGTTGACCCTTAATGGCTGTCTGATCAATCAGGGATGGTTAGTAAACGTTGGTGTAGCCAATGATGTCCATGTCCCTTGAATTAATTTTAAAAATTCTGCATTGTTAATTTATGATATTGACATTTGTTTCTGCTGCCTTCCATTTTGTTACAAATCACACAACACCAGGTGATAGCCCAGCAGGTTTATTTGGAAGTACTAGCTTTTGAAGTGCTGTTGCTTCATAACGTAGATGTAGAACAGGATCATAAGACAGAATTTATAGCAAAAGATCCGTGTCTTATGATCATGCTCCACAGCTATCTGATGAAGGAGCAGTGCTCCAAAAGCTAATACATCCAATTGAACCTGTTGGACCATAACCTGGTGTTGTGTCATTTCTAACTTTGTCCACCCCTGTCCAACACCGGCACCTTCACATCATTCGATTTTGTTAACTGCTTTTCCACTTTGCATTGCAAGTTTTGGATTTCTGTGAACATGAATTGCGTTCGTGAAGCAACTTGGGAATAGACCACTGTAGCTTTGTCAAGTGTGGCTTTCAGGAACCACAATGGCTTCTGCAGGCACAAGGTAGTTGCTTTCAGTGATAGAGAAATGCTTTTCTTGTGATCTGGTATAATATGGTAACCAATTGAAATCAGGACATTGGTCTAGTCAAGCAAAGATGAACTCCTCATGATTATATATTTATATTCCTTCAAAAATACTTTGTGCCCTGACATGGGAATTTGGAGAAGGATGTTATCTAGTTGACTGACAGTCTCATTCCCAATGCTGTGTTCTATTCAAACATATAGAATGGTGATAGATAAGAGTAAAGAGAAATAGAAAGAGAAGCTGTGGAGCTTAATCTGCATGAAATAAAAGTCCACAGGAGGTGAGAGAATCTGTATGCAAAATGGAAAATATTTTTCAGCAATATATTTATTTGTATGCTCAAAATTATGATATTTTATTGAATTAACTTCTGAATTTAACTTTCTTTTTCTGAGTCACTACCACACTGTCAGGTTGACTTCTTTCAATTAACATTGTCACAATTTTTCAGTCAAATTCAGGCACAAAAATGACCATCTACAAATATAACCAATACAACTGATAAATGTTGTCTGTTTTTCAATGATTTTCCCATTGACATACCTAACATAAGGAGCTTCACTCTATTTGTAGTGGGGAATAATGCAATTGCTATGACTGTGTGTATGCGATATGTGAGTAATTGTTGATTTCAGCTTTGAAAGGACCTGAGTGAATATTGTGTAGAATTTAGAAGCTCATGCCATCAATATTAACCTGGGAGTCTCAGTTTTTCAAAATGGTGCGTCTGCTAAGTTGTTTTCTGTTTCCATTTTATGCATTTTAAAGATGCAGGATACGTTTGAAAGAAAAGATGAGGATATTTTAAATTTGTCAGTTGTACGTCATGAGGTGAAGTAATGAATTTGAGTTTTCTATTTGTTTGGATGTCCTAAGTATTGCTGACTGCATTGCATTCTCTGTCCATTATCACAGAATAGTTCCTTCAACATTCCTTGGCTTGGCTTGAAAGGGCTGGCCAGTGTGAGCAAATCTCCTTTATCTATGCTTGAAATGACAAAGGCCTGTTGCTGTGATGAACAAAGCTCCAACTTGTACCAATCGCAGAATAGTTTTCAGCTCTTCCTCAGAATTTTGGCTCTGCAGATTTCAAAAGGAGTGGAAACAAGTGGGATGCATCCATGGAAACAACTGAAAGGAAGGTAATAAACTATGCTGTAAATAAGATTTATTCCCCCAATATGTGCTAACCTATAAGCTTGTTAGCAAGACTGACCCACTTAATCTATACCAGTTTGGCAGAACAGTATTACAAGATGTGTTTATTAAAATTTTGTCTTTATCTGTTTATGGGACATGGGTGTTATGCCTTGGCCATTGATTTTTGTCCATCCCTGATTGCCCTGGGAAAGGTGGGGGTGAGCAGTCTTCTTGAACCCTTGCAGTCCTTTTGGGACACCTACACTGCTGCTTGGAAAGGACTTCTAGGTCTTGACCCCAAATGTTGAAACAATGGCGATGTTGTTGCAAAATCAGGATGATGCGCGACTTGGTGAGGAACGTGCAGGTGGTAATGTTCCCATGCATCTGATGCTTTGTTCTTCTAGGTGATAGAGGTCACTGGTGCTTCAAGGAGCCTTGATGATGTTGTCTGGTTTCCTCTTTAAACAAGACAATTCCAACCAGAATGTTATGAATGAATTTGCCCAGGTGTCCTACAATACCAAAGCAGTCAAATCAATACAAACACAAGATCTTACCAATACAGAATGGTGCCAACTTTATTAGGAACAAAGTTACAATAGTCTTTAGTACTAAACTAATCTCTAATACTAAGGCCCCTTAAGATTACACTACTTCCTAGGTCTCTGGAAGATTTACGCAGTCCCTTTCTCTGTGGCTCTGTCTCTGGGTCTGTGAAGCTGCCTTCTTCCTGTCTCTCTCTGGGTGGTCAGCTGGTCTCTGCCTCTGCCAGGCTGGTCTCCTTGGAGGACCTCAGACGATTCCAGAGATTTTAAGGGTGGTTCCAAGAGTGAAGTGTGCAGGTGAAGTATGTTGTTATACCTTTTAGACAGTTTTCTGGAACTTTCTGTAGTTCTGACCAATCAGAGATACACTTAATAGTTTGAAACAAGAGTCAATAATTTACATAGAGCCAAAAAAAACTGCAGATGCTGGAATCCAAGGTAGACAGCAGGAAGCTTGAAAAACACAGCAAGCCAAGCAGCTGTGGAGAAGTCGATGTTTCAGGTGTAACCCTTTTTTAGGACTGGGGGTGGATGTAAGGGGAGCTGTAGATAAGCGAGGGGTCAGGGTGGTGAGATCGGGATAGGTGAAGGTAGAGGGTACGATCTAGTTGGTCATGGAAGGAAAAAATCTGGTTGGTAGCTGGAAGGAAGGATGGATCAGAGGAATTGAAGGGAGAGGGAGGGGTTGGGAATGGAGTCTGGGGATGGGAAGGGAGGTTATTTGAAATTGGAGAACTTATTTGAAATTGAGTCCTCCAGGCTGTAGGCTGCCCAGGCGGAAGATAAGGTGTTGTTCCTCCAACTTGCGGTCTAATTCATTGTGGCAGTGGAGGAGACCAAGGATAGTCATGTTGGAAAGAGAGTGAGACGGGGAATTAAAATGAGCGGTGAGTGGGAGGTTAGGTCGGCCCCTGCGAGCTTGGCTGAGATGCTCAGTGAAACGTGCCCTTAGTTTACGTTTGGTCTCCCCGATGTAGAGAAAACCAAATCGGGAGCACCTGATGTAGTAAACTAGGTTGGAGGAGAGTGGTGTTGGACGGATTGGGGAGAGGGCAGGGGGTGGATGGGGGGCAGGGGGCAGTGTTGGATGTGGTTGGGGGTTGGGAGTGGGGTTGGGACGGGCAGGGACGGGAATTGGGGCGGTGTTGGATGGGGTTGAGGGTGGGGGTAAGGGGGAGGTGTTAGACAGGTTTGGGGGGGTGGGTGTGCGAGGGGGAGCGGTGTTGGACAGGGTTGGGGGGGCAGACGGGGGAGCGGGAATGGGCGCGGGCAGGGAGGCAGTGTTTGATGGGTTGGGAGGCAGGCAGGGAGCAGGGAGGGGTCGGTGTTAGATGGGATTGGAGGGTGGGCATGGGAACAGTTTTTGATGGGTTGGGGGCGCGGGGGCAGTGTTGGGCAGGGTTGCAGGGCGGCGGGGATGGGGGTGGTATTGGACTGGATTGGGGTGCGGAGGTGGGGGCAGGGTTGGGTCTTGCGCACAGTGTGCTGCTGCCTAGTTTCCTGAGTGGGGAGCAGACTTAACAGAAAACTCCGAGCCCCAGAGGAAAGGTATTAAATCAATTAAACGAACAATCAATTATTCGAATGAAATAGTGCTTGCCCATCTTGTTCTGATAATCGAGGTTCCTCTGTATATTGCTACAATGGGTTACTGCAATGCATCCTATAGATGGTGTATATATACTGCTACACTGTGTGTTAGTGCTCGAGGGAGTGAATGTTGAAGGTGGAATGGAAAACATCAATTTTCTCCATTATTCAATGAGATCAGGGCTGATCACCTCCAGATGGATGCCTTTTCCCCATAACTCTTGATTCCCTTAATGATTTTATGTCTGTCTATCTCAGTCTGCAATATTCTTAATGAGCTGAAAATGTGTTGCTGGAAAAGCGCAGCAGGTCAGGCAGCATCCAAGGAACAGGAGAATCGACGTTTCGGGCACAAGCCCTTCTTCAGGAATCAACGTCGATTCTCCTGTTCCTTGGATGCTGCCTGACATGTTGCGCTTTTCCAGCAACACATTTTCAGCTCTGATCTCCAGCATCTGCAGCCCTCACTTTCTCTCAAATATTCTTAATGACCCAGCCTCAACTCTAAACAGAATAAATAGAACATTACAGTGCAGTACAGGTCCTTCAGCCCTCGATGTTGCGCCAACCTGTGAGACCAATCTGAAGTCCATTTAACCTCGACTATTCCATTTTCATCCGTGTGTCTATTCAGTGACCGTTTAAATGCTCTCAAAGTTGGCGAATCTACTACTGCTGCAGGCAGGCAGTACCGTGCCCCTAACCAATCTCTGAGTAAAAATCCTACCTCTGACATCTGTCCTATATCTATCACCCCTCAATTTAAAGCTATGTCCTTCTTGCTAGCCATCACCATCCGAGGAAAAAGGCTCTCACTTTCCGCCCTATCTAACCCTCTGATTATGTTGTATGTCTCAACCTTCTATCTGTGATGAAGAACTCCACAGATTCACCACCCTCTGAGCGAAGATAGCCCTTCTCTTCTCTGTTTTAAGTGGGTGACTCGTTACTCTGAGATTCAGATTCCAGAGTCTCCCCTCGGGAAGCAACCCTCTTGCCGTTGAAACAAAGGCCCCCATTCCATTTGACGTTCCTATTATCTGCTGAATTTGGATGTTAGCTTTCTGTGATTCATACACAAGGACATCCAGGTCCCTCTGTGCTGTGGCTTTCTACAGTCTTTCTCTGTTTAAATAACATTTAGTTCCTCTGTATCTCTCAAAGTCCATAACTTCAGATTTTCCAGATTATATTCAGTCTGCCAAGATTTTGTCTATCTGTTTTCCTTTACACTTTCTTTGTGTTCCTCCCTACTTGTCTTCCCTCTTGTATTTGTGTCATCCGCAAACTTGGTGATAGTGCATTCACTTCTTTTTCCAGCCATTAAGTTATATTATAAATAATTGCGGCCCTAGCACTGATCCCTGTGGAACTCCTCACATTGCATGTTGCCATCCTGCAAATACTCCTTTCATCCCACATTAAGTAGCCAATCCTCTAGCCATGCTAGTATGCTACTTCCAACACTATCAGCTCTTATTTCAAGTAGACTTCTCAAATATTACCTTATCAAACTTTCTGACAATCCAAATATATTGCATCCACTGTTTTGCCTGTATCTATCCTACATGTTGCCTCCTCAACAAATTTTAATAAATTTATCAGGCATTGTTTCCCCTTCATAAAGCCATGCTGAATCTGCTTGGTTATATTATGCATTTCTAAATGATCTACTGTTGTATACTTTGGAATAAACGATAATATTTTCCCAATGACAGACGTTAAGCTAACTGGCCTATAGTTACTTGTTTTTGCCTCCCTCCCTTTTGAATGGTAAATATGTGATGTTAGCAATGTGATGCAACCTGAAATTACATCAGCTTTTTCTGATAATCCTACCTCGTCAGCTGCATTGAAATCTCTCCAGATATTTTCCTTAGAATATTTTACCAGTTTCTGTTCCTACTGAATGACACTGAGCAACCTGTTAATTTTCTAGGATTTATTCCAAGTTCCATCAGCGGAAGATGCAAGAACTTACTGAGTTGGGACTACAGAATTTTTTCAGCCTTTTTCTAGTCCTTGCAGCAGTGGCTGGGATAGAGGATGTTGTCAGCCGGGTAGCAGATCTTCTGGACCTTTTAAAACCTAGCAAGCTCTCTATTGCCCAGCAAGCATTGATTTGGAAGGGATACTTTGCGTTTCTTCTGATGTATGAAGAGAAGAATGTTGACATCAGCTTTCTTGCTACAAAACTGTCAGCAAACTTTCAGATTGTAACTAAAGAATTCTATCTGAAAACTACTGACCACACACGGAAAGTTACTCTCTGGCCATTGCTTGCAGCATATATTGAAGCTGTGCAGGAGGTATTCGAGACCAGCTCCTACCTACACCTTTCCGAAGAGAAGCTGTTGAATGAAGGGTTCAGCTTGCTGTACCGTGCCTGTAGGGAATCGGAACTGAATGCAGCACTTACATTTTTGCAGGTTGTACTGGCTCGTTTGAGGTGAGTGAATATTCCCTCAGCAGTTCCCTTGAACGTTTACAGTATCATCTCTAAATATGCGAGTGAATTAAGTTATCACTGAAATATTGTTGCCCAGCATCCCAGTAAATACAGAGGTACTCTGATATTAGTCAATGGATGTTTTGTTGTGTTGCTGATGTAGCGAGGATTCATGTGATACATCTCACCGGGATGTCACAAGCACAAACATCTTTCCAATAAGACTCATTCATTAGCAGGTAAGTGTCAAAACCCAGGTAAAATTTCCTGTCTGTATTTTGGATGATTCCATTGTTACAGCTGTTGATAGAGTGAGCTCTGCACAGACCGTGGTTTGAATGTGAGAAGTTTGCATTGTATCAAGTTTAGCACCTCACCACTTGGTGGGTTGATTCATTGAACCCGTGAGTAAATCAAGAGACAGTTGTAACACGTTAGGATGGTTCAGTGTTGGGAATGCAGGATAAACTATTCTTTTGGCTTTTGCTCTGTTGTAATAGCATGCACCTAAAATATTAAATCACTTAAATCAATCCATCTTAGCTTCTGTCAATGACAACATGTTGCAAAAGTATTTTTTTAATTCATTCGCGGGATGAGGGCATCGCTGGCTAGACCAGCATTTATTATCTGTCCATAATAGCCCAGAGGGCAGTTAAGAGTCAACCACATTACTGTGGGTCTGGAGTCACCGGGCATGAGGGAACCAGATGGGTTTTGTGCCAATCGATAATGGATTCATGGTCATCATTAGGCTCTGAATTCCAGATTTTTATTGAATTCAAATCCCATCATGTGCCATGGCAGGATTCAAATGCGGGTTCCCAGAACATGACCTGGATCTCTGGATTATCAGTTCAGTGACAATACCACTAGGCCCTAGCCTCCCCTAAAGCATTCAACATAGTAAAAAGGTGCTTCAAAGGCACATTATCAAACATAATTTTGCACTGAGCCACATGTGAGGATATTGGGACTGGAGACCAAAAGCATGACCAAAGACAGTTTTTAAAGGAGGAAAGAGATGAGTCATTTAGGAGGGTAGTTCCAATTCTTGGGATGTAAACAATAAAAGCATGGTGCCACTCTTGATGAACAAGAACTGGGAAAGTGCATGACGCTCATATTAGGGAAGGCAGCAATCTGAGAGGGTTGTAAGGCTGTTTGAGGTTATAGCAATAATGGAGAATTTGAAAATAAGGAGAGAAATTAAAAATTGAGGTTTTTGAGAGACAAGGTCCCAAAATGAATCAGGGAACACATTAGTAATGGGGTTAGGGTGAAGGTAGCAGAGTTTTGGATTAGCTCAGATTTATAGTGGTCGGTAGATGGGAGGTTGGCCAAAAGAGTATTCAATCAGTCAAGCCTAGAAATAACTTCAGTGGCTGTCAAACTGAGGCAGGGCAGGGATTTTCTGGTGTCTTCATGTATCTCTCTTGCTGAAAAGGTGTGAGGCAGTCCACCTGACTGTACACAACAAGGTTGGCTGTATCTCCTACCACGAGGGCAGTGCCAGGGCTATGTCTGAAATCACTCGCTGGAAGCAAAAGTCCCACCCAGCGAGAACTGCTGGCCAATCAGAGACCATCAGCACTCTAACATGTCAGTGCCACTGCGAAGGCTGTAGTTGTTAGAACAATCAACATTCCTAGGGTCGAGATCTTGGATAAGGGCTTTTTGTGAGGGACATTTTCTGGGATTAGGTATCATGGGGAAAGGAGGCCAGGAATAGAAGCAAAGACAGGAGTGTGAAGTTTTTAGTAGCCCTATGTCCAGTCCCTTGATTGTGCATGATTCTTTCATCATCTAACAATAACAGGCAGCCTATCATCATCAGTTGTGCACAGGAATGAAGTGATGGCCTCGTGGTCATGCCACTGGACTGGTAATACAGAGTCCTAGCCCAGTGTTTTGGACAGATGGGTTTGATTCCAACCAGGACAGATGGTGAAATTTTAATTCAGTACAACCTATTGACAAACTAGCCTGATGGTGGCCATGTAACCACTGTTGAATGTCAGGGGAAAAAAAATCCCATCTGGTTCATAAGTACTCTTTAGGGAAAGAAATCTGCCATCCTTACCTGGTCTGGCCTCTTTGTGACTCTAACCCACGGCAATGTGGTTAACTCTTTAATTGTCCTCTGAGCAATTAGGAATGTGCTGTAAATGCTGGGCCAGCCAACAACACCCATGTCCCATGGATATATTTTGAAAAAGGTACTGCACTTGTTATAGTTGACCACCTTAGGGCCTCAAGTAGAGGTAGGGCAGGAGGATCAAGCTTGGGCATCCCACCAGAATGGAACTCAGGTGGAGAAGGAAAGGCAGTGAAGTTGTGTGGTGAAACTGTCTCACCTAATTGATGATCTTCCCACCCCCCAGGACTGGGAGATTCCGCCCAAAGCGCAGACCCACAATGCTAGGGAGGTGAAAGTAGGTACTCTTACTGAGGGAGCAACTAAGTGGTGGGAAGCTTATCTCAGGGTCATATACAACTCCAAAGTTGTAGATGGTCTAGATCAGTCTCATGCAGTTGCTCAGGAGGCGCTTGGTGTAGACGGCCAGCTTACTTTGTCCAACTCCGACCATCTCCTGAAACTTTTCTCCCCTGGCTGCCTTTCTTCAACTGCATTAATGGCTTTACCGTCATTATTGTCATGATTTCAGCTGATGTTATTTCCAGGCAAGTCAGATCCCAGACAAGAACCTGTACAAGAGATCCTATTTTGATTTGTTTTGATTTTGACAAACAAATCGAAACCCACTGAAACATAATCACACAATGCTGCAGATTTTGCTTTAATATTAAAGCAGATGCTTATTTTGAAAGAAATGAAGACAAAATAAACAAGTCATTTACTTACAATGCAAATTCTAAGATATTTCACTATACAGTTAAAATAAATTCCCATTAATCCTAAAACATTCTTTCATAAAATGAAAAGAAAAAAACATTTTTTTATAGTATGCAAAACACATCCCTGATACAGTGCCCGGGACCACCACTGGTGCAATACTCATACCAGACTTCAGCTATTAGACTGGAACTGCAAATAGATTCTTCCTGGTCATGGACTACACTAATTCTTCATTTAAGTGTAACCTAATTCACTTTATTCTTCCCTTCTCAGGAACATTACTCTATATAGCAATCGTATTCCAAAGATTTCACAGGATTGCTGCAAACTCAAAAACTAAAATTAAAAATCTCTCCTGCTCTCTCTCTCAGCTGAGTGTCTGTCTTAAGCTTTTTTGAAAAAAAATCCTGACTTTCTAAACTGTGGATTGTTTATCTTATTTGGTGGTAAAACTCTCCCAAACACACACAAATCCATTAATTCTAAAGCTAACCCTCAAAAAATGTTTTGAAAGAAATCACCAGGCTATAGGGATGCTTACAAGTTAATAATTAACTTCAAACCCAGAGGAAAAATCCATTTCTCTCTCAAACCCAGAATTCAAGATGCCAGATTTGCAATAAATAATATTAAAATATATATACATAAATCCCATAGTTTACATCACAACATCAAAATGCACAAAATGCAATCAATATAATCATTCTATGGTGTTCAGCTCAGGTCTTCTGTTAATAAGCTGTCAATAACTTCTTCAAGGACCAAGACAAAATCCTGATTCTGCATTACAGGTAGTATTTCTATTGTATACATGGTAGGTATTGATTACCCCGGACAAGATAATCTCCATTGTCCTTAACCAGACTTTCAGTTCTACCATTGATCCTGAGTTCCTCCCATCTACATGTTGGATGTCTGCTGGGGCTTGCCACAATGTGGCTTGATCAATCATAATAACAATGCTGCTGTAAGACCTGGAACGCCTTCCCGCTACAACAAGGCGTCAGTCAGAAGTTCTGACATGTAGTCGTTGTTATGTACACATACACTGGAGCCAATTTGTGTATAGCAAGATCCCATAAATAACAGAACAATGACCAAATAATCACTTTTGGTGCTGTTAGCAGGGACTGAAATATTGACCAGTACACTGGGAGATTTTTCTTGCTCTTTGAGTAGTATCATGGATTTTATATATTCACTTGAGCTGGCAGAGAAGGATTTCTCTGTAAATTCGTACTCAAAATGGCGTCCTCTTTAAAGAGCTTCATTTTTCCAGTTCTGTAGTGGGGCTTGAACCCATGACATTTTAATGCAGATTAAAGTACTACCTTTCTCTAAAAAGTATAAAACCTCGGTTTAATTGCACCGTCTTATTATGTAATACATCTTTTCTTTGAGAATATATTTGTCAATGCTAGTACAAAGAGGTCTGGGGTTGCAGTGAGATCATTAGCAAAGTATTTGTTATTTTTAAAAATCCTTGTGGTAATAGAACTAAATTGATGTATTCATCCCAAACTCAATACAATTCACATAGTTTGAATGCCCATACAGTCATAATTGAGACTGATTTTTTTGGATATTATTGTGGAATGCATAATTTTAGTGAATGATAAAAGTAAACCCATAAAATTCAGGAGCTAATGTCAGTGCTTTTACTGAAGGGTGTGTTGTAATTAAGAGTTTTAGTTTCAAGCTCTTAAGCAACACTCAACCATCTTATGGGGGAAGCTACGCTAAAATGTGAGCCAGAAAGAGACAGAATGGTATGCTGAATAGATCAAACCATGGGCAAGTAAGCCGATTCTTTTTATGAATGAAAATGACAATGAAGGAGATTCTTGTACTTTCAATGCTGTAAGATTCATCTTGTTGATTGCTGCGATATGTGTTGTCTATGACTGAAAATCGTTTGCAAAGTTAATAAGTACAGTTAAGATTGTTTGATCTCTCAGGTCATAGAATCAGCCAGAACTGCTGTAAAACTGAAACCTAATGACACTATTTGTCATTCTGGCTGCCTTAGCCAACAAACGTTGTTTGAAATGAGAAACAATATTAATGTTATAACAGTAAGTTCTTTGCTTCTGTTAACTTATGTTTTCTGGAGTCAAAATCTCACACAGTTGAGAATTTCCACTTCTTTTCAGTTGTGTTTTATTGTTTAATGACTGCTCAATCACTCATCAAATTATAATGAAAAGGATGCAATTCCTGCCACCGTGATAACTGGACATGAGCCGTGAAAGGACCATTTCAAAGATGATACCTATTAAAATGTTTTTTAAAATATTTTGTTGTGCATGATGAGGAATTGAAATAATAAAACGTTTTACTCAATCAGTTAATGTCAATTTCTGGAAGAAATTCTTTTGCATTAACACAAATTAAATTTCAGTTTTCTAATTATGACCACCTCCCAGTATTGAAAGGCATTTTGAGACTCCAGTTCTTTGTACAATTATCATTTTAAAGTCTAGATCCATTCCTGTAGTGGTTGTGATTGTTAATGTGTGAATATTTTAATTGTCAAATTCTTGTCCGATGCAATATCCAGGAGAGAGTATAGTTTACCGACCCTGGTCCAGTACATTTTAACTCAGACAAGCTTTGTTTACTTACTTATCATTGGTGAAAAATATGTGAAATCAGATTTAAGCTAGTGTTTAGATAATGTTGTCTTTTACCTTCCATACATTTTTTGTAGAAATAGAAATAAACAAACTTCCAAAAACTTCCTGAAGAAATTGTGACATTTTGCATTGAAATGTGCATTTGAAGTGCTCATAATCTGGAGAAATCTTTGTTGAATTCCGTTTTTAATCTCTGGAGACTAATTACATGTGCCCCTGTGTGTTAAGCAAGGCGAACATGAATAACAGTATTGTGTATTTTTTTCTGTACAGCTTGAAATGCATACTATGCAGGCAAACAGTAAAAAGGGGTTGAATTGGCTTGTCTCTGAAAAAACTTACAAAATAACCTTACCTATCAGCTACTGATGGAAACAGTTGTAATCCTTTGTTGCAAGTACATCTGTGGAGTTCAGGGAATGGTCATAGGTGTGCATTACAGTCTAGGGTATCTCACTGAAATGTTTGAGGGCTAAGATTGGAAGCAAAATAAGGTAGAGTTTACATTTCAGTTTGTTACCAACATTACTGTTGGACATTTTATTTTCTTCTTATGGCTTTTTGGTAGTACAAAACACAAGTATTGCTGATAAAAGACGCATTTTGTAAAAGCTTTTCACCTTGCAAGCTTCAAGTCAATTCACAGGGATGCAAATTCAAGAGGAACAAACTATGTTTATACTGTACAGGAGGAGACTGCTGATTGGTTGCTAAATTTTGATAAAATATATCCTTTTTCACCAATTTCTTATACAGGCCATTCTGTTATTATGGACATTTCATCAACGCAGATTCAGTGTCACGTGATTGACAAATCGGGGACGCTGTTTCTAAAATGTGAACTTTTAAAATGTGTGTTGACTGTAATGTGCTTACAGCAGCAACATTTTAAGTGCTCTTTCTAAAGCGGATTTTTCTATAATGTGGAATTGCACAAGAACTGACTGTGGAGTCATAGAGTCATACAGCACGGAAATAGATCCTTCGGTCCAAACAGTCTATGTCGAGCATAATCCCAAACTAAATTTGTTCCATCTGCCTGCTCCTGACCATATCCCCCCAAACCATTCCTATTCATGTACTTACCGAAGGTTTTTTTAAATGTTGTAACTGTGCCCGCATCGACCACTCCCTTCAAAAGTTCATTCCACACGTAACCCATCATCTGTGTAAAAAATGTACTCCTGTCCTCTTTAAATCTCTCTCCTCTCACCTTAAAAATATGACCCCTGTCTAGAAATTCCCAATCCTAGGGAAGAAAAACCTACCATTAACCCTATCTTTAACCTTTGTCATTTTATAAACCACTTATTAATTTTACATTTGTCTAATCTCTCCCTCTATATTGACATATAAAGTAAAAGGAAGTGCTTTTCTATAACAGATCACTGCCATAGACTCCCCTCTCTGCTAGGGTGCACAGAGGGTCACAATGACATTTCCTTCTTAAGGAGGTGAACACTTGCTATTTGAGGCCCTTGATCTTGATCAGCCTGCCAAGGTGTGTTATTGTGTGTTCTATTACTGTGTATTTGATTTACTGATTTCCCCAGATCATACATTAAAGCTTTGTTGGAGTTGCTCTGAGTCATATGAACTAGAAGATCCAGCAGTGGATTCTTGTTGTGTTCTAAGTTAAATGATCTGAGCTAGGGGAGCATTTGGCGAGCGACAGTGAACCTCCTTCATTTTGATAACTAACTAGTGCAGATGCCAGTGAAACTATTCAGGATTTGTTGCTTTTAGAAAATGGGAAGAAAAAAGTAGGAGGAAATGGGTTGTACATAATCTTCTTTGCAGCAGAGTTCACAGAGAATTCATTCACATTCTTAATAGTCTCGCCTCCTTGTCTGTCATTTTCACTTGGCTTGAAATTAAAAATCTTAGCAATATGTTCCAAGTTAACAGAAAATAAAATCAAATGTTTTTAGATTAGATTAGATTAGACTCCCTCCAGTGTGGAAACAGGCCCTTCTGCCCAACCAGTCCACACCGACCATCCCAAGAGTAACCCACCCAGACCCAGTCCCCTACTGTATATTTACCCCTGACTAATGCACCTAACACTGTGGGCAATTTAGCATGGCCAATTCACCTGACTCATCATGAGACCATTCTGCATACTGAAAGACCAACTCCATCCCCAAAACTTGAAGATATGCTGGGTCGTTAATTTTTGAGCTACAAACACATTTTCATTTGTTTACATTCAAGGGATTTGTTTAGTTATGAGTCAGTGGATTGAACATTCTGCTTGAACCTTCAGTAAACAGTGATAATGTACCGCCAAATGATTATGCCAGCAAATTTGGTCTTCAGCCATCTAATGAGGATTCTATATGGTTCTGGGCCTCCATCTTCCTCAGCTGATCTTGTTGTATTTATGTGTCTGCTGTGGAAATTTGCTGTTGAATACTTCCGTACATTGTCAAACTCAGTCTCTGACAAGTTGGACAGTCAACCTGCAGAGATACAGTGAAAGTCATGGTTACCTCAGTTCATCTCGATTATCAGTTGGTACTTTCAATTTGGTGCTTATACTGGTAAAAGTGAGGAGGGGGCTAATTTATGATCGATGGAAGTGTGCCCCTGAAATGTTCCCTCCGCCTCCCATGACTGCAGCCAGTTTTCCACCTCCCAACCTCCGCTGGAGAATTATATTAGTCTGGGAGCAGAAATGTACAGCTGCTGCAGTAAAATGCAGAGGAAATTGTGCTGTCTGATAAAATTTGTCAAAGAGATTAAACAGAATTTTCTTCTTATCTGCCAAAATTTGTGCAGAACCATGTTCTTGCAAAACATTTTGAAAAAAAAGTTATTTCACAGGATGAAGGTATCGATATCTATGCCAGGATTTGTTGTCCACTCCTCATTGCCCTTGTGAAGATGGTGGTGAGCTGCCATCTTGAACCACTGCAGCCTGTCTACACTGTTGTGTCCCTAGCAACATTCCCTCTAATATATTCTTTTGATCTGCATGAATCTCTGAGACCCATGCTCGGCAGCCATTTTCAGAATTAGAAGTAAATGCGTAAATATTGGAACACTTGCACAGTCACTCAGCTTAGAGGGAGCGTTGGTCCCCAGTGATGTTGAGAGAGTTCCAGGGTTTTGAGCCAGTAACGAAAGGAACAGTAATATAGTTCCAAGTCAGGATGATGTGTGGCTTGGTTGGGAACTTGCACCTGGTGGTGTTCATATGTACCTGTTGTCCTTGTTGTTCCTAGATGGTTTTTCATTTGTAAGATACTGTTGAAGGAGGCTGGATGAGTTACTGCGGTATATTTGGTACATAGTACAAATGATTGCCATTGTGCATTGGTGACGGAGGTAGTAAATGTTGAAAGTGTGGAAAGGGTGTCGATCAAGTAGGTTTCTTTGTCCTGATGTTGATTTTTTTCAATGTTTCTAGAGCAGCACTCCTGACTTGCGCCTTGTAGTTGCTGGGTAGAATCAGGAAGTAAGTAACTCCCTGCAGGGCAAGTCTGATCGGCTGTTGTAGCCACAATATTCATGTGAGTTTCTGGTCAGAGGAAACCCCCAGGATGTTAGTGGGGATTTACTGATAATAATGCTGTTGAATTTCAAGGTGGGGGTGGGGGTGTGGTTGGTTGGTTGAATTTTCTCTTGGTGAGGATCATCATTGCCTGGCACTTGTGTGGTCCATATGTTAATTGCCACTTACTAACTCAAACGTGAGTGTCAACCCAGCCTTGCTAGATGTGAACGCGAGCTGTTTCAGTATCTGAGGAGTCATGGATAGTGCTGAACATTGGGCAATCCTCAGCAAACATCCCTACTTCCGACTTTTTGATGGAGGGAAGGGCATTGATGAGGCAGCTGATGATGATTGGTCATAAGACTCCATGCCTGGAATTCTGTAGTAGACTCCTAGAGCTAGATGCATTGATCTCCAACAACCACCACCATTTTCATACATACCTGGCCTGATTACAACCAGCAGAGACTTCTCCAGGTTCCTATTACCTTCAGCTCTGATGTGGCTTCTTGATGCTACTTTCAGTCAAATACTGTTTGGATGTCCAGGGCAGGCATTCACACCTCACTTCTGGAACTCAGCACTTTTTGACCATTTTTTGACCAAGGCTGTAATGAGGTCAGGAACTGAGTGGTTCAGGTCTCAGCAGATTCAATCAGCCATGAACTTGTTATTACTGTGTTAGTGTCATGTGGTAACACTGTCAATGACCTCCTCCATCATCCTGATGATACCGGCGAGTCGACTGTTCAGTGATATTTAGACTGCTTTTTCTGGGCCGGACATACCTGGGCAACTTTCCACATTGTTGGGAAAATACCAGTGTTGTAATTGTAATGGAACAGCACGGTCGGGGCACAAGTCTTCAGTACCGTTGCTGGAATATTATCATAACCCATAGCCTTTGCAGTATTTAATGTCTTCAGCTGTTTCCTGCTATATCATGTGGAGTGAATTGAATTGGCTGAAGTGATGCTGGGGACCCCTGGAGGAGTCCAAGATGCATTGGCCTGATCACATCAATCTAATGATTGGTTACTTACCTTTGCCTGTCACAAACTGCTTCTACTGTTTGGTGTGCAAGTATCCCTGTGTTGTAGCTTCACCAGGTTAGAACCTTGTTTTGTTGTATGCCTGGTGTTGCTGCTGACGTATCTACCCTCACTCTACATTGAACCAGCGTTGATCAGCAGCTTCGTGGTACTGGTGCAGTGAGGAGTATGCCAGGACATGAGATTACAGATGGTAGTTGAATGCAGTTCTGCTGATAACACTGAGTTGCCAGATAGGTTTGAAATTCAACCCATTCAGATAGTTGTAGTGCCGCATACATTGCTGAAGGATATCGTCAGTGTGGTGGTACTAAACTATTCTTGGCTTACTGATGGACATTGAAATCAACCACTCAGAATACAGTCTGTGCTGTTGTCATCTTCAGTGCTTCCTCCAATTGGTATCAAAAATGGATATGTACTGATTCATAAGCCAGGGGGTGGGGCAGTGTAGATGCGGTGGGTGTGGGGGTAGAGAAAACATCATGCAACCTTGTGGGGTCCATATCCAATTTTGAGGATTCACAGTTAAATTCCCTTGCAACCGTATGCAAACTGTGCCATCATCGCTGGTGGCTCTGTCTTGCTGATGAGGCAGGATATACCCAGATCTGTTAATGGTGGTGCCTGAGACATTATAGGTTATGATTTTGAATGTCAGGCTGATGCTTAATTTGTCTGTGGAGCAGTTCTTCTGATTCGGAACAAGACTTTAGTAAAGAGAATTTTATAAGGTGTTGTCAGTGTTATTTCCATTGCCTTGGTTGATGCTGGAGGGTCCATTTAGTTTCATTGTTTTTTTTCCCACTTTTAGTGATTTTGATACAAAATGCACAGATATTTTTATCAGACCAGCCCACGTGGTCCCTCCCACTGCAACAAAAATTCTTCCAATAGGAATTGAAGAACACAGTAACGTTTGTACCTTCTTCATTTGCATTTATTTAGCACTAGCCCACGTTGTGTTGGTGTAACCCCATATAGTGTGCAGAAAGCAGCAGGGAGGTGAGGATCAGGCCAATTTGTTTTCCTCCTCCAGATGCCCCCAAAATTGGTAGCCATTACCTCTTCCCTCTTGTCCGTTTCTACTGTGTTTCACTTTCCGCAGATAATGGGAAATTTGCTGAGTTTCTCCATCTCTTCTGTAATCTTTTATCTTAGACTTTTCAACCTGTGAATGTCTAACACATTTTTCCCTCCGAGAGCTAAAGAACACCTTTGAATCAATGGTCTTGGCAAATAAAGGTTTCAACTCCTGTTGTTTTCATCTCTTGTCTTTGTGATTGTAAATGAATGTTAGAATATTAAAAAGAACTCTTGTCTGTAACAACAGCATTATGGGTGTGTTATTTTCAGATTAGAAACCAGTATAGAGTTCTTAAAGTCAATATGGTGAAAATCCCAGCGTTCTGGCTGAATTTATATTTAAAAACAAGCCTAAACTTGCAAAATAGGAGATAAATAAATGAGCAAGTAAAAAGTGTTAAAGAAACTGGACATTCAATGGTAAATGTGATGTAACTCAATGCACATCATCCCCTCAGTCAATTTGAAAGTTACAGTTAAAAGCTCCTGTTAGTTTTTCATTTTCTCACACTGTAAAACAAACATGCTTTTGAGTTGCCAGCCATGGAGAATCCCCACGGAGTATGTTCAGTGTTGTCACTAAGTTACTTAGTGTCTTAATACCAACACTATAGACTTTGCACATAGAGAAATAATCACACTTAAGCCAACACGTGATAATGTTGCATAATAACCTTAATTGACTATTTCTGCTGGATCTCAAATGACACATCTTTGAAATACCTTGCGCTCACCCAAGTATGAAATGAATCAAAATATGCTAACTGGACACAATCTAAATTTGGAATAGCAAATATACAATGATGTTGTGGTTTCTTTTAAAGACACAATGTGCAGTTAAGTTGTGTATTATGTGGTGCAAAGAGAGTGCTTTCTGGAAAGTTTGTGCTATTTAAAAAGAATTGTATAAATACAAACAGTCTGTTGCGATTCACTTCAGTGTGTGTGTATTTCTGGTTGCACATGGGGAAATGTATTCAAATTATTCCTCCTGTTATGCAGTTAAATCTATATTGTAGCATCATCCAAACCTTAGTGTAATAGCAGACTGCTCAGCCCTTCTCCAAATTTCTCAGTTAGCTCCAGATTTGTATTTCCTCGCATTAAGACATTTTAATAATAAAGGAGGTTCGTGCCATGGTTTAGGTGGACAAGCAGTATTATTTTCAGTGTTAGTTGCTGCAAGTTGTGAAATTTCTAAAAGAGTGTGCATTTCCAATAACTATTTGTTATGAAAAATGCATTTCATTAAGGGATTCACTTATAATGGTAATAGGCACTTGGTAATATTTCTTTTTGGTATGTTCCTTTCATAGTCTTTGCACATTTTTATAGCCAGGAATGGACAAGAAACTTTGAGACTTTTCAAAAGAATCCACCCATTATTTTGTTCCCAACAAATCAGTGGTAAATAAAGCCACTCACTCTGGTTTTAAATTTGCAAGTAATCTTCACCTGAATTCAACTATTGCCCCGCCCAGGATCCAATTAATTTAGTAAACTTTCATCAGAGTGACACTGATCTGTGCAGTTCACAGAGTGAGTTCCGATTCCAGTAGTGTTACTGTAATTATCTTGACCTGTCAAAGCATCTATGAAATATGCTAACGTTTGAGTTGAATTTATCTGAAATTATTAAGAAAATTAGGGCAATTTCATCCTTTGTGCCATTTATTCTCCAAGGACGTGACTTCCTCCTTGGAGCAGACTGTGATGGGAGTTTTGCATTCCTGCAAATTAATGGTTTATATCGTAAAAAATCAGGTTTTTGCTCTTTCTCTCTCTCTTTCTCCTCCCCCCTCCACCTCTGCTATGAAAAGTAATAAATTGTACGTATGATTTATTGCCAGTGGGTAGGAGGTAAGATGATTTAGATCACATTTTACTGCTTGATGAGCAATGTCCTCCTGGTCAGACTTAAGCCTGTGTCCCCACATTTCTCATTACTCTTGAGCTAAGTAGGCGCTGATTGTATCTAAATTGCTTTGCACAGGGGCGACAGATGAACGCAGCGGACGACCTGCTATTCAGTGTGGGAGTAACCCTAATGTGCAACAGCAGTATCAACGTACTTGAAGTTTAAAAAAAGACTTAATGCTCTTGGCAAAAGTGTAAATGTGGGAAAAAAAATCTCTTGATGCTTTGATATAGAAATTGGAATGTGGGAACTAGTGGGATAATGACACTTATCAGCTTTGGTTGGATTAGAGTCCAATTGTCATCCTTACTCCATAGAATATATACAATTAAAATAGTGGTTCACCACTTTTGAAGTGTTAAACCATGATGAGAAGACTGTGCTGCCTCCTACAGGCAAATTGCATTCCAGAATGGTCTTTCACATGGAGAAAGGAATTTACCAAGGTTTTCCTGTAGCTGAAAACAAACCATCTGCAGTAATTTGCTCCTCTTTCTATAGCTTTCCACTTAAATAAACAAAAAGCATTCACAAATATAATACATGGTGTGTTTGCATTAAATTTCTGGGGTAGTAACGTAATTTAGTTATATAAAAACTTTTTCTAAATTATTTAAGTGGAATGTTGTCAGTCACCTGACATATAAAGACGTATAGTGAAGAGCTCTGAAGTTTCAACTTTGATGGTATCACAAATTAAAAGCAATTGTTTAAAAATCTAACTTCGCAAACAAGAAAGTTACTGTCTCATTTAAATTGTAAGTGGTTAGATTTCTTAGCACAGTGATGAAATTATTTGTTGATATTTAAAGGGTCACTGATAGTTTCAAGTGCATTTTAAATATCAGCTGATATTTCATCCTGTTTCATAAATTTGTAATTTATTTTTAATAATTGCATTTACATAGAGCCTTTCAACACCTGAGTATGTTTTTAAAGTAGTTTGCAGCCACTGATGATGTATGTTGTTAAAAATGTATTATTTCTAGTTGTAGTAACTGGCAATGTTGTGGAGGTGCCAGTATTGGACTGGACCGGACAAAGTCAGAAGTCACACAACACCAGGTTATAGTTCAGCAGGTTTATTTCCAATTGCAGATGTTCAAAGTACTGCTGTGTTGTAGGTAAAGTTCATCTGACAAAGAAACAGCGTTCCAGAAGCTTGTGATTTCAAATAAACCTGTTGGACTATAACCTGATGTGGTGTGACTTCTGAACTAGGAATGTGACAGATGACTCGATGATTTACTTTAGTGCTGCTCATTGAGAGATAAATATCAATCAGTGTATGGGCAAGGACTTCCCTTGTTCTTCAAGTGGTGCCATGAAAATGCAGTGTCAGTGCTTCAATTGTATTGCGAATTTGTGGAACTGATGTTATTAGTATGTCGAACTGTTTTGTAAAGTACTGTTGTAGTTGTTATTCTTTTATTCACCTGTTTCTAGATCACAGTTTGCTTCCAATTTTTGACCGACATAAATTTCAGAGCAATTACTTAACATAGTTTTAATTCAACAAACACGCCTTTAAATCTCTGTTCTGTGCAAGTTGGTATTTATTTTATTTTTCATTGTGTGGGGTCCTAAGTCCTTAAGTAATCCTTGTTTAGAAAGTTTTAGAATACAGCGGTTTGCATTTTATTGTTTTGGCCGAGGCAACATTAGTGTCGTACCACAGAATTTACAATTTGGCAACTTATGTAAGAGCAAATGGGTTTTAATTAATCACATTTTGGAAACAGTGCAAAACTGCAGACTTTGAATGCTCTGAAATGGCAGTACCAAGTTCAGCTCTTGCAGGTACAAGAGGCAAAACCTCTTTGATATTAATCTTTAGCAAAATATTTTTATAACATCAAGCCAGAGAATGCCAGAAGGAAAAGTTGTGATTTTCTCCATTTTGTGATATTCTTTAAAATTAGCAATGCAACAGCTTTAAATGTACTTGTTGCTGAATAAACTGGCATAAATCTCAAAGAAATGTCTTGTTATGTGTCCCATGCTGGCTTTCCCTTCGTCAGTCTAAAACATTAACAGGTGGGAGCGGATAATCTGAAAATGAGGGTGTGCATTCATTTGTATTGCTGGGTAGTGGCAGGCCACAGTTATCCATTTTGCACATTACCTATTTTCAATCCGGTGGTGAAAGTGAAAATATCCATTATTAAATCATCCCATTCATTTCTTTTGAATTGAATGCCATTCCCTTTTTGAATGGCTCATAAAATTGAGAATAGAGGGTTATGACTTCTAAGTTAACTTTAATAGAATATGAAATAGTAGCATGGTGTGCTAGATCTGCATTTTTAGCATGAAGGGGGTTTGAAAACCCAGTAGGATTGAAGTGAGGTCGGATTTCTAAACTTCCAAATATCAATTAGGAGTAAGGCTCCATCATTGATGATGTTTGATTAAAAGAAGGAGCCCTTCAGTGTTGTTAACATACCTATAGCTCATTGTGTGCTTTTTAAATCTACAGCAGCTCTTAACACTTTCAGAATTAAATTGTTCGCTCGTCTTTACAAATTTGGAATCTGAGAAATAGTTTTCAGCCTGTGAAACATGTGGAGTCTTTGTCCTCTGTGGGAGTCCTCTATTTGTAGTAACTAGATGGTTCTTAGGCCACTTGTGTTTCAACTGTTGCAACAACAGATTAACAGAGAACAGGGTATCGATTTAATTGACTATGCACAACAGCCTCTTATGTTATATCACTTTCTCAACCCTGCCTACAGCTTTACTTTCCAGCTTTGTGTTATCTGTAGCGTTCCAGTGAAAGAGCCCTGTGTTCTATTCTGTTTCTTTTTCTCTCTCCTCTACTCTTTCCTTCCCAATTATGAATCATTCTAGCTTATCTGTAGTTGGGGTTAATTAATACCGAGACCATCCAGGAGCCTAAATAAAGGCTCGAAGAGTGCAGTTGCAATTACTACTTAGGTTTCTTTGGAGATTGCAGTCTGTGATTGCTTTGAATTGGACAGATGCGGGACAATAGCCAAAGGTTGAATGCCATGTAAATGAAATATGGAGAGGAACGGCTGGAGAGAAAGACAGGTTCTCTGTAATATGAGGTAAAATGAACTGACCTTTTCGTAGACAGAACTTTGGCCTTTAGCTGTAACTCTAGGACAGAACTAACAATTTAATCAGCAGGAGTTTCTGGCATATTTCCAAAAACTTAGAGTATACGTAGCAGTAAAATAATGCAAAGCTAAGGATAGTCTTGATAGCTGTGTGTTGTCAAACTCCTAAGAAAAAGTGATTTAGTGGAGGTCCTGTCAGCTATGTTTTTTTTTCTTTGTCCTATCGAGAAATAGCTAAAATATTTACTTGTCCTTGTATTTATAGCTTAAAATACTCACCCATCCTGATATTTCAAATAATGTTCTATAAAAGGTGTTTAAGCTAACAGCTGGGTATTGAAAGAAAATGCTTCTTTGCAAATTTCCAAATTACATCCACTTGAGATGATAGGGAATGACATGCACTTGTGTTTGTGAAGTAATGGTGACCTGTTTAGGCAACTTGCCTTTCTCCTTGTCTCTGAATGAATTCTGTTGTAACCTTCATGTGTAGGTGTTGCTAATTTTGCACCTTAGTCTGCTCTGCAGCTCTTTTTCTGCATCAAGTAATCTTGAATCTTTATGTGGAAGTTGAAAGGAATATGAAAAAGCATGCAAATTGGGTTGTGATGCACAGAAGTGCCTACATATCAAAAGTACTTGATTGGTTTGTAGCACATTGGCACATCCTGAAGACAGGAGACATGCCATATGCATGCAAATTATTTCCTCACTTCTTAATAGGCTGTCCTTTGACGCAGGGGTAATAGCGTGCATGAATCCAAATCAGACCAATGATATGAAAGATTCCTGTCTATTAGTTGCATGGACTCTATATGAAATTAGTTCAGAAATGCTCAATTTTGTCAAGGTGGCCTACAATTTAATATAATAGGGAACAAAACTGACATCATTATCTGGAAAAGCAAAACAATGCCTGGTGTGAGGAAGGAACTTTTTAATGTGGATGCAATAGGTCACATTCCAGCCTATCTGCGGTTGGGGTTAATTAATACTGAGACCATCCTGGAGTCTGTAATGAAGACTCGATTGGTGAAGTTGCAATTGCTGCTCAGGTTTCTTTGGAGATTGCAGTCTTCTAAAGTTGGTTTGTAGGCACATTGTCAGGGACGAGGAGAGGATTTAATCTGAAAGGGTTAGATGCTGATGCTGGGTAACTGAATTGAAACTGCGGAACCAAGAAGCAATAAAGTTCTAACTTCTGCCAATGATGACCTTCCTGCCAATATTAATTATCACAGAAACGTAGTGGTGTGAATTCTGATTAAAAACAGCCTGACTTCATTCTACTGCTCTCACCATAACAGAGAATGCTAAAACCTTCAATACAGAAATTGCAATGGGGGAGTTTTTATTAACGAAATAATAAAATTGGTATAAAAATATTGCTCGGACACAAGATTGTGTTTTCACATATAAAATCAGTAAGTTTTTGAAGGTTAGGAATGTAAGCAAATAAAATTTGACAAGATCGTCAACAAGATTGTCAACACCAGGAACTGAATTTACTGTCGCAGATATGCGTCTTGCCCACTGCTCAGAGAACCAGTGGATGTCTGTGTTACTTCAGTGGGGAAGGTCTGATTGAATTTTGTGCCTTTTGGGCTCTAACGTGACCAGTACCAGGTCAGATCTTGCCTTGGGTTTCGGAACTCCGCAGAAATCGCGCTGTTGGAGGAGCAGCTGGCCCATCAGAGGAACCAGCGCCCCCTCCAGTGCAAGCAGTGCTACTGGCAGCAGTGGCTACTGCTAACACTGCACAAGGTCTTCACAAGATATTATTGTGTCAGTTTAGGAGAATCAAAGAGGCATTACCAAATCTTGGTGGGCCAAGAAAATTCCCCTTTCTGTGTGTTGGATGATGACCATTCCTGCTGGTGAATTAATGGGGAGGTACATTTTCCTGCCAATGGGATTGGGGTGCACAACAATTACACGGGCAGACCCACCATCTCATCCACTTCAGCAGGCTAGATTCCAAGTGGTGATGGGAGGGTTTCAAATTGTCTCGAAGATCTGGAGTGCCGACAGATTAAGAATGATGAATGTTAAAGGTTGGAAGGACACGCTAATTCCTTCAGAGTCTCACCCCTTCACTAGCCTAACAAAAGATAAATTTAATCAGATTGGTGAATAGGCCAAACATCTTAGACTGTATCTGGTTTATGACTATAAACAATTCAGCCAAGTATCTCTTGCCGACAAAGAGAAAAATTAGTCTATTACAAATAAAACTAACTCAAACAGGCAAAGATAATTAACAAAGGTTTACTCTGTACAAAGATAACCAGGACTCGTAATCAAACATCCTGAACCTAACATGCTGCAGCTATTGCATACATGTACAGTATTTTATGTAATGATAGCACTGTTATCCTTTGGGTATCTTACATTGCATTTCAGAAATTGGAATACGGTCCTGATGCATTTATATAGGACCCCATCCAGAAATCAACTTATTTGACAATTTTAATATGGGGCTAATTGTATTTCTACTTAATTGAATTCAGCAGCTCAACTTTCATCTCTGATCTTAATTTCCATTGAATATATTTTTTTTTAAATGCAGTCAGTTCATTATAACTCGTTTTACACTGTACAAAGTCAAAAGTTACTCCCTTTTCAACCAACCACTTCAATAAATTCCATCACTTGCTTATTCCAAAGTTACAGAGGTTGTTTGTCAGTAATTGTGTAAATATCAATGAAAGCTCTAGTTGGTGAAAATATTAAATTAAATATCTCTAGGACATTGTATTTTCTAGCAATACCTCCTGTGGTGCAGTGCAGCTAAATTTCTGTTTCACTTTGTCCTTTTAGTACTGCACAAAATAGTAAGTCGTAGCAAATTGACCTTCATTTGATCTGCTATCTCATCAGTGGTGCTGACAATCGTTCAGATAATTGTTTCTTGGAAAATCATTTAATGAGGCAACATTGCTGTATTGGCATGAGTAATGAATGACTTACAAGTAGCAGAGATTTGCTTTGTACCCTTTTTATAATGAGTTCCTGTTTACCTGGAGGACTCAATTTTCAAATGCAATGTTTTGATACTACCCCTCTGTGGATTGTATTTGTCAACAATTCATATGGCAAAGGTTTCTGTCGAGTAACTATTACATTGTATTTATGTTTCCAGCTATCTCTCTCTTCCCCACCCCTACCCCACCCAACACACACACACACACACACACACAAAACAGTGAGGTACACCAAGAAATAGTAGATAGGATATGACCTTGAGCTAGTTTAACACTCCTTGTAATTATTCTTCCTCCTCCTGAACATGTTTCTAGTTTTGGGAATTTCTGGACCTCCGTATTTCTGACTTATTGAAAAGCTGGATAGCAGCCCCTGCCCTGAATATGGGAGGTAAGAGCAGAGGAAATATTTCAGATGGGTTACGAGAATTGTGCTCTTCTTGCCCCATTGAAGTTTTACCATCAAAGCTCATTTGTTTCATATTCAGTTAGACGTAAAAGAACAATGCTGTTGTATGTTTGTATAGTGCTTTTCAAAAGCAATGTGTGTCTGAAAGGGTTATAGAAGTGCTTTTTGAAGAGTAGCCTCCATTTGTAATTGTAAGATCCTGCCTTCTCAAAATTCCCTCCTGTCTTTTACCTTCCCATTAGCAAGTCTTAATCAGATGCCAGCTGGCTGCCTACTGCTGCCTGACCCACTAGTACCAAAGTGCCACATCCCTGCCAATTTCGAGCAAGCTATCCATAGTGAGGAGGACTGCTATCAGTGACCGATGAAAGTTTTTTAATCACAACACGATTTCTTGATCTTTAATTTCGGTGACCCGAGCTTTGCTTCTGTTGTATTTTATATGAATAAACATACAAAAACATGTCTTTTATGACCCTGGGTAATCCCAAATCACTTTACAGACATCTAATTACTTTTCAAAAGGATTAATTTCTATTGTTATTATGTAGGCAAATGTGGCAGGCAATTTGGGTACAATAGGTCTGACAACAGCAAAGTTATGATGAATATTGTTTTGGTGGTGTTCG
Organism: Chiloscyllium plagiosum; assembly: GCF_037043375.1. NCBI lineage: Eukaryota > Metazoa > Chordata > Chondrichthyes > Orectolobiformes > Hemiscylliidae > Chiloscyllium > Chiloscyllium plagiosum. The sequence continues at coordinate 92,020,392 of NW_028270141.1, read as the reverse complement.
TTCAGAGGTAAGTTGTGGTCAGCACCCAAAAGGGAATTTCTCTTTGCCCTCACAGATATATTCCATGAGATCTACCTGATGAGCAGGCAGACAAGTCAACAAAATATGTTTAGAAAACAAAAAGTGCTGGAAATCACAGTGGGTCAGGCAGCATCTCTGGAGAGAGACGTGAAGCCAGCTCTGATGAAGAAACATCTAAACTTGAAATTTTAGCTTGCTCTTTCCAGAGATGCTGCCTGACCCACTGTGACTTCCAGCATTTTTTTGTTTTCAGTACAGATTCCAGCATCTGCAGTAATTTGCTCCTAAAATATGGTTTAGATTCCCAAGGCATTTCACTTTAGCATCAGCCTCTGCAGCATGTGTGTAGATCCTGACATGGAACTTGACCCCACAATTTTCTGAGTCAAGCGAGAAGGATGTCACAAAACCAAGCAGACACTTAGCACGGCAAGTGTTATTTTTGCAGCGTGCTTCTCAACACAACTTTTGAGAAATAGCTAAATTATTTGTGCATGTTCATGTTTGCTTCCGTGTTGCGAAATAATGGATTTTCATTTCTGCATCTATTCCAGACTCTGCAGTTGCAAATATTTTTTACCATTGCACCGTAAGCAGTTGTGACTTTGTCAATTAACACCAAATTGAAGCAGATGTGCTGTAGCAGTATCTCTGTGTTGTTTTCAGTGCAAGAGAGATTTTATTTAGAATTCAGACAGCCTTGGGTTAGGTAGTGTACAAAATTCTCCTCAAATGTAAAAATCTGTTTAAAATTATTTGGAAAAATTAGTTTAATTTCTTTCTTAGGACTGTACTCTCAAGCAACTCATTACCTGTTCTTTGCAAATTTGTAGGGTTGGAGGGTACTCATTTGCACATAAATAGCCATTAACTTGATGTATTCCCAAAGCAGGCTTGTTCTTAGTGGCAATGGTGACCTAAATTACTAATTTTTCCAAAGTTATTTCAAATTTTTCCTTCTAACTTGAATATTTTTGGTTAATGCATTTTTGCCTCATGATTAAAATGTAATTTGAATGTGGAATATTTAAATATGGTAATATTATTGTCATTGAACCAGCTAATTTTTGAAAATATTAGAAGAATTAAGGTATTGAGATTCATCAGCTGCATTAAGTAATTAGAATAGAATAATGTCCCTGTATAACTGCTTTTCAATATAAAAGGACATATCACATAACCCCAAGGAAGCAGGAAACAATACAGTATTTTATGAACTTAATATCATCATGAGTGTGTGCCAGGTTCACGGACCTCATTTCATTATCCTGACCGACCCAAATGATCTTGCCGTTGAACCCTCATCCTCATTTATGTCTTTCCCAAGTATGAATTGCCCTGTTCAATTTTAATTCTGTCATATTCCTTTGACCTCCCCAAACCCCTTGTGATCCACTGTTACCACTACTTCACAACTGGATGGAGAGAATGCTATCCACTAAAGTCATTTTCTTTTTGACAATAGGATTTTTCCAATGAAATTCAAGATGGCTTTCAGTGTTTTAAGTATCAATTGAGACATGACCTTTTTTATAGACAGAGAAGTTTCGACTATGAAGTTTGTTATATGGATAAATCCCATTTTAAAATGTTATATTGTTTCAATTTTCAAATGGTATTTCAGCTAAGATGCTGGATTTTAAATAAAATGTCTCATCTGCAATATATTCCATATGTAAGCGTGATGAAAGAACAGATTTTGTTTGAAGAATGTTTATCAAAGGTCTTTTGCTCTATAGATTTTCGATGTTAATGTGGCAAAGCAGTTTAGTGGACAGATGTTAAAGAATGAGAAACATAGAAACTTTGGTTACATGACTGGTCATTTATGTAAAGCAATCGGTCCTTCATATAAAGCAACGGACAAAGCACACTTACCTTCAATACTTTATCAGATTCTGATTATAAAGTATGCTATTTTCCATATTACATAGAACAATGGCAGATTGCTGAAACTTTCTGGAAATTGTGTTCTGTTTGTTCATATATTGATTGGCTGAGTGTCTTCCATCTCTGTCATTATGATAACATAGATATATTAAAGCAAATTGATGGTTCAAATTCAGCTTTGTTTTACTGGCACGCTTTTCAGTCTACTTCAGGAAAGAGTAGAATATGCATGTGATGGCACACATGAATCACTGTATCTCATGAGGCGATATATTGTAACTCATGCTTGGTTTAACTGCATATATGACAATGAAGATGTTGCCATCTGAAAGGGGATTAAAAGTTGATTGGGCTCCCCCCTTACAAACCAAGGAAATATTGAATGCAGACCCAAAGTGTGTTCCAAACCAAGATGATTGAACATTCATTTAAAATTGAGATACAAAGGAATTTCTTCTCCCAGGGGATAGGGAATATCTTGAATTCTCTACCCCAGAGAGTTGCAGAGCCTAGAGTCAACTGATGTTATTTAAAGAGGAGGTTGATAGATTTTTGCAACATCGTGGAACACAGGACGATGTGGAGCTGGCTCAAAAGAGGTGTTGAGGCATTGGGCATGATCTCTGAATGGTGGGGCAGACTTGAGGGGAAGTATGGCCGCCTCCTACCCCGATTTCTTATGGCCTTATCGATTGGTTTTGTTGGAGAGAAGAGTGATATACTCTACCTGTTATATATGGAAGGATGTACTGGTATGTGTGAGTAATTCAGATTGTTGTCTGAATTTTGGCAACATCGCTTTCTCCGGTTCATTGCATTTTTTCACTCTTGCTGGATCTCTTCATCTTTTACAGAAATTGTATAAAGGATATATATGGAAGTAGCACTTTTATTGTTGGAAGCTGCAAAACTCTGTTGCTTGTGCTTTAAGCAGGATCTACACTGGGTGTGAACTCACTTATTCATAAAGTGCTTGAAAGGCTGCTGTGACTGATTACTAGCAGAAACGAATACTGTAGAGGTTGATGAGGGAGAATGCTATTTTCCTAAGGGGGAAGACTTAGATAGTTTTGCTGATTTTACCACTACGTACTGACACTTGTGTGGAAAAAGGTTTTATGTGCCTGGTTCCTCAGTGTCTCTGAGTTGTGTTTAATAAAAGTCTCATGCAACACGACCATAGCAACTGGATAAATGTGAAAGCTCTACTCTCCAGTAATACCTAGATTAATGAATTCAGGAATAATCAATAGTTCCAGCTCAATATAGATTATGTGCAACCTTGCTCAGAGGAGTCTAATGTTAGAAAATTACTGAAGTGTCCAACAGGCAGAAGTACTGTAAAACAGCAGCCCCCACAGTGGTTTCCTTTGATCCTTAGGAATGAAAGGACAGGAGATCAGCTCAGGCCTAAATGAGATTACGGATGGTTCAGGAGCTTATCTGGTCTAATGCTAACTAGTATGGCTTTGCTCATCCGAGGGGCTTTGCAGCAGACACTCTTTATCATGTACCATCATTCTGCTTCACAGTGGCAGACATTAATCCCTCCTTCAGCCTCATCCAGTTAACAGCTTCTGGGCGAGCAGTACTGAGTGCAAACGGTGCTCTCCTCCTGGGTGTAGGATGTACCTGACACTGATTCATACCCAAGTATGTTTGATGTGGGAAGACAAGATAATTGGAAAATTTAACGCTTTCCTGTTCAAAGAGTGGTTTGGCACAGAGTAATGTGGCTTGAAATTTGTGCATTCCAGCCAACTTTAGTCACCCCAATATCGCTTCACATATAGGCAACCTTAATTCTTTAAATATGGATAATCGTAACCATTAACATGTCTGAATGCAGCTAAAAGTTAACCAGCATTTACTGATTACCAATGAGCTTATTTATTTGACATTGATATGCATAGTTATGACTGAGGCAGGATTTCTGATTATATTTTGTTGATAAAATGGCAAAACTAGTCAAATAGAATCTGCATGAACTGCCCAGAATATGTAACAGTTGGATTTATTTATTGTGACGTGTACTGGAATAAGCCTGAATTGTGAACTAATGTTCTCTGCTGTTCCATGGCACTGAGCTAATGGGAAAAAAGAATGATAGAGTAATACTGTATTTTCCCATCTTTATAAACCTCAATGCAGTAAAGTAAAAATACCTTTGAAGTGCAGTCACTGCTGTCATGTAGGGAAACAGCAGTCACTGTATTTCAAAAGGAAATTTATCGATGTAATAAACTTCTCAGTTCTGAATGTTTCAGCAGTCATACTAATTGCATTAATTAAAATGCATGTCACATCATTTTTCTTTTTCAAAAATTGGCTTCTGAGTATCATTGGAGCCAGAATTGGATAGCGTTTGAGTCTAATTGAGCATGTGTTGATCCATTGTTTTGAGAAGAATATAAGTCATAGATTAAGGAAAGGAGAAAAAAGAAGCTGCTTTGCCCATACAAGTACCTTTTACCCCCAACAGTACGATGGGGGTTTGGGGTTAGTAGGGGGTGGGGTGGATAATTGCTGAGGTTTTTTGTAAGATGTTATAAAGCAGTAGTATGGTTTCAAGGTTGGCTTAGTGACAGGAAGCAAAGTACAATAGGGGTTGGAAGCTTTTGAGACCATGACTAGAGTGCACTGGTATTACTGAAGTGTCAGGATTGGATCCATTACTTGTTTCAATTTTCACAAAACAACCTTGACAGGGAGTAGCATTATAAAGTTTGCGGATTAAATCAAAGTTGACAAATTAATCGCTTTTGACAAGGACAGTTGTAGGATTTGATGTGATACAGAACGGTTGCTTGAATAGACACAGATATGGCAGATGGAGTTCAATACAGAGGAGTGTGAATTCATATGTTTTGGAAGACTAATCTAGAAAGATGGTGCACGCTAAAGGACAGGATTCTGAAAAGTGCCAGTGACCAGAGAAACCTTGATGTCCATATGCACAATCCTTAATATTGATGAGCTGTTTAAAGAAGTATTGAGGTTACAAGAAACACAGTATTAAAGCAAAGGTAGAGAACTTGAACTTTATGTATCACTGGTTAGACCTCCGCTGAAATGCTCAGGACAGCTCTAAACCACAATTTCAGGACAGATGGAAAAGCCTCAGAAAGGAAGAAATTCACTGGCATATTACCAAAGTTGAGGAGCTTCATTTATGAAGAGAGATTGGAAAGCTGTCCTTGGAGGTGGTGGAACAGAGATTTTTAAAATACCCAGATCTTTGGATGTTCGTCCCTCAATTCAACCAGCATCTACATGACATAACTCAGGAATGTGATGGAATGCTCCCTACTTGCCTGAATGAGTGCAGCTCCAACAACACACAAGAAGCTTGACATCATCCAAGACAAAGCAGCCTTCTTGACTGGCACTCCATCTACCACTCTCAACAGTCACTCTCTTCACAACTGGTGCTACAACTGCAATAAACATCATTAGTAAGATGCACCGCAGCAATTGAACATCACCTCCCAAACCTGAGGGCTGTACTGCCTTTAAAGCAAAGTACTGCGCATACTGGAGATCTGAAATAAAATGTTTCAGAGAAAATTAGCAGGTTTAGCAACATCTGGGGAGAGAAGAACAAACTTAATATTTTGAGTCCTGAATGACTCTTCTTCCTAACTTCAGCCTGCGACTGTCAAAAGGAGGCCTGGTGACACAGACAGTCGCCCAAGGGTGGAATCGAACCCAGGTCCGTGGTGCTAAAAGGCAGCAATCGCTGTGCCAGCATGTTGCTCCAGCTTCCAAATTCACCATCACCTCGGGGGAAAGTTCAGCCTATTAATTCAAATTAGGAACTGAGCTGAAATTAAGACACATCAGAAAGGGGCGAGATGTACATTAAAGGGGCTTAAGCTTTTTAATCACTAGTTTATTTTGAGCTTTTTGAATAACCATTTCAAAAATATTGGCCTTTTCACAATACTTGGCAAAGATGCAAGTTATCCCAGTGAGAAGAACTCCCAAGAACAGATTAATTGGTATTATTGTGCAATTCCTGACAGGCGTGGTTGAACAGTGAGTGGAACAAGCTCAGCTCTTTACATTAACCATGTTCCCAATGAGAATTTGTGTCTATTGCATTGGCTCTCTGATTGCAACCAATGCCATCATGTAGAGCACCTTAATTGAACATGACCAGAAAAGAGTCTTGTCTGATGGTGTAGTAGGTAATATCCTCAATTAATCAGTGTTGGAAAGAGAGATTAGCCATCTAGGATTCCCTTTCTTGATTACAACATGTGATAGCTTAAGAAGTGCATTACTTCGAATGGTTTTGAATTTGACTTCAACGTTATTTTCCTGTAAATTGTATGGTCTGTAAACTTTAGTTATCTGGAATAACCTAGAGAAAAACTGCTTTTAGGGAGAGTATCCAATAGCACCAAATAGCTATACTTTTGTGCCCCAGCATTTATTATGAGAAGAAGACAAATGGAAACTAATTCTCAAAACGTGTTTAGGCAGTAAAGCTGAGTATACTTGATTTGTAACAGAAAAAAATGAAGAAAATAATATAAGGCAGTTAGCACAATATCTATAACACTCATGAGTCGAGATAAAGACAGTTGTTTCTCTTTCCAAGGGAGTCATTCAACAAATAGCATCATGAATCTGAAGTGTAAGGTGTTATGTAAAATTGATCAGAAATGCACTGTTTGCAAAAAGAAGCCCACAAACAATCGATTTGTAATTATAAATGCTTGTTTGTCAATTTGTCTGTTTGTGTTGGGTGGCAGCTTTCTCTCTTTAACAACATTGGAAGCATGGCTGCCAAAATATACCCACTTAAGGGGCTCATACTGTGGAGCAGGCAGACTGCCCATAATTTCATTGTTGGGACTGATTTCAATCGAGTGATTTCAGTAATATGCAATGGCAGCCTGAAGTTTCTGAGCAAGGGAGCCACTCTTTCTAACTGTGTCTAGCTTCAGAGGTTCCCGGTAGTTTTGAAGGTTGCCCTGATGGGTAGCAAATCATATTATGCTTTATTCATATATTTCAGCTGCGGCGCTACAACATTGTTATGGAATTTAATAACTCAAATGCAATAATAATGTGTGAGCATTAATGTAGAATCCCAATTGAGTCAACCAGAAGATAACTGGAAGGGAAAATAGTGGCACATTTCTACAGGTTGTTTTTAATCAGCATGTTATTTAGTTTATCAGGCGGCTGATATAATATGTTCTAACCTACTCTTCCAAACAGGTTTGTTAATGTCTCCTTTTCTTCAGAAGCATTGATTCCCTGCAGATATATCTGTATTAAACCTGTGGAAACTTGCACCTTCAAAATTAGATTAGGTAGCAGAAACACTACTTCTGAAATGGAAGAAAATTGAGTGTGTTATTGAATTCATGCCACATTGTCTCAAAATGAGATATAGTATCATATAGTGGCACTGCTCCCTTATAATAGGCAAAACCAGACGTCGCTCATGATTGTTGAATTTAATTGGTGAGTAGTCCCACGTGGTGGAACATTGGAATCGGTCTTATTTTAATCATAGAATGTTTTTCAAAAAAATAAAAACTCTGAGGTTTTGTTTATTTTGCACATTTAGCTTTCAGCTTTAGTAAAAAAGAATATAAGTTTCATTAGTCTTCAGTGAAGTCCTGATAAATCAAATGTATTAGATTTATTTGAAAAGTTGAGCATCATGTTAAATTGTGATTCTTTTTAATATTTGAATTATAGCTGGAAAAAGCAAGTATTTTTTTTCTCCCTGGCTTTTTTTTCATATACACATTTGTATGAACACAGAAAATATTAGTTTTAATTATTGCTACACTGACATACACAAGTCACATGCATTGAGTAAATAAAGTTGTTAAATTGATATTGAAGTGCACCTTTGTTCATTTTAATTCTCTTTAGTACTACAATAGCATTTCTCTACTGAAATTGTAAACGTAATATTTCTAGATGTTCCTCATTATTGTTTTGGGGAAAATTATTTTCATCACAATGAGATGTAGTAATGTGTGATTATAGTATTCAGGTGTTTCATTGTGTTTCAGGTGTGTGTAGACAGGCAATAATGGTTGCCTGCAATTTTGCCTCTTTCCAAACCTTATTTTATTTGATTAAAATAATGCAAGATGTTAGCTGTGTTGTGGGTCCGACAGTTCAAGAGGGATCAAAATTGATATGTATTTTGCCTCCAGGTCACTTGTCTCTGATGGTGTAATGTTTGTTATCTCCTGTAATTTAAGAACTAGACATGGGTATTGAACAAACTAGCTGCATGTTTATAAACAGATCACTGTTATTTTGATTCACAGGTACTTCGGCCTGTGGACTAACATTAAGCTATTTGATCACAAATAGTAGCATGCTTCCATCAGTGTGTCATGCTCTCAGTTCATTTGCTATGATCTCGTGATGATATTCTGAGCATGTCTCCTCAGGTATACTGACTTATTGCTGTGATTCATAACACAGCAAGAATTGTTAACACAGTAAGATTTTTGTTTGCCCAAGACTTCACTGGCATCCTAAAATTCATCCAGAAAAACTTCAGTTCGTCCGAATCTCTGCAACCTGCTGAAATGAAGTAACAGTTCTCAAAGGAACATGGAGCTGTCAGTATCAGGTTCTCAACTGAATAAATGTCAAATCCAGCAATTCTTTCATGAGAGTACTACACTTTTACAGAAATATTTCCTGGATATTTCTCCGTAGGGTGGACCAGTATATAGCAAAGTTAAAAAATCACACAACACCAGGTTATAGTCCAATGGGTTTAATTGGAGCACTAGCTTTTGGAGCGCCGCTCCTTCATCAGGTGGTTGTGGACACCAGCACCTGATGAAGGAGCGTCGCTCCGAAAGCTAGCGCTTCCAATTAAACCTGTTGGACGATAACCTGGTATTGTGTGATTTTTAACTTTGTACACCCCAGTCCAACACCGGCATCTCCGAATCAGTATATAGCGAGTTGCAATGGTGAAATTCCAATCACATGTCGTTCCTAATATATTGCTTATGATGAAGATATTGCCTCACTTTGCCATTTGGGATTCTTTTATTTTGAGTATTTCTATCTGGACGTTTTAACTGCAAACTGGGAGTTTTTTTTGTGAAACGTGTTATATTCTGTTATCTTCTGGTGCACCTTTTCCCTGCTATTCACGAGGCCTCACATCAGTGGGGATAGTGGCAGCTGCTTGAAATTGCTAGTTTTCGGTTTTATGCAAGCCAAGGATTGACCTGTTGCTTTCATCCACTTGCTCGTAACACAGCCTTGCTGTATAACTGGGAGAGTTTTCTCTGAAACATATTTTTACTGTTAGTAGATCATGTACTACTGTATACCATGAGAGCACAATGCAATCAAAGAGTAATCTCAAAGAAAACAGCAGGTGGGTGCAACAAATGTACAAGTGGTCTCAGAGTACAGATTAAGCATAAAATTGAGATGCGAGGTGCATAAAATAACATCTTAAAATTTGCAATTGGTATTGTCACGAGAATAGCGGGGTATGTCCTCAGAGCAGTCTGTAAATTTTAAATTTGAATGAACTCATTTTCATCTCCCTTTTTGGTTTTGAAGCATTTCAATTTAGAGATAATTTGTAACGTAGCTTTATGCTTTAAACAAGATAATAGGTTATAGTATTGCACAAGTGTTGAAGTAAACGTTCTATTGACTAAAATTCAGATGCACAGCTTTCAAATATGTGAGGGTAAAAGTTCTGGAAAGAGATAGGTGAGATTATTGTCTGGTACTATTGTCCAGCTTGCTTGAAGGTTCTCCTTTTGACATGAAGGGGTTGAAAACTTGAAGTTAGAATTCAACTGCTGTGATGGCTTCTGTAGTTGAATAGTTAGAGCTGGCTCCTACAGCTGGTCTGAGGGAAAACAGGTCCTGGGAGTGAGTGAAAGTTTCTTTGTTTTGCTTTTGCAGCACTGCAGGTTGTGACTTTCTCTAACCTGATTCTGTACAATGGCCCTGGAGACTCTCAAGTCCCTCTCTTGCAAAGTAGTGGCTCCTTCACAATGTTTCGCTCATGGTCTCTGCATAAAAAGATTGTCATAACCAAAATATTCATACCTATCACATCCTTCATACATATCAAAACCTAAAATGCATGCTGTCAAAAACCTGACGGTTCAGGCTTCTATTGATTAGCCTAAGTCGGGGGCACAAACCCATTTGTTATCTTTTAGTCAAAACAATTAACTTTTTAACAATTTTTACTTCAATCTGAATGGTCTGCTCTGTGTTCGGTTTATTGGTGAGGTAGGGAAAGCTATTCCTGCCTCCAGGGAACCGTTCCTGAGGAGTTTCTGTTTACCCTTTGAAACGTTCACTGAATTTCAGAACGGCTTCAGTGATTTTGTCTTCAGACAAATTGTACAGTTTCCATTCAGTAGCAGCTGAATCAAAAATGGTAGCCAGGTGACTCCTGGGTGCCATTTTGTTAGTTTCCTTGTGTTCATTTTAAGTGAGCTTTCCTTACAAAATGGTGATGACTGTCCTTTTGAGTACGAATGATGATGGGGACGCGGACCCAGCATATTGGACATGGAGATGGCCATGCAGCCCCAATCTGATACACAGTGAGCAACAGCTGGGATATTGGAGTGTCGTCACGTGCTAGTTTAGGACTTTGTTCGTAGGCAGCAATGGGATGTTGAAATCAGCCCTTTTCAAAACTGACAAAAGCCCACATCGGTCAGGGCTCCCCAGTGAGTAACTTCTTGGGCTGATCCAAGCAGCTCCTTCTGCTTCATGCTTCACCTTTTAGGAAATACAGTAGCACAGTGCTAATGTGATTAGCAATGCAGGAAATTCTGGAGAAATGGGTTTGAATTCAACCACGGCATATGGTAAAATTTCAATTCAAATTGAAAACAAAAATCTGGAATTAGCAGAAGCTGGCCTTAGGGCAACTGTGTGACCATTAGAACACAGAACATAGAAGAATACAGCGCAGTACAGGCCCTTTGGCCCTCGATGTTGCGCCAATCCAAGCCCACCTAACCTACACTAGCCCACTATCCTCCATATGCCTATCCAATGCCCGCTTAAATGCCCATAAAGAGGGAGAGTCCACCACTGCTACTGGCAGGGCATTCCATGAACTCACGACTCGCTGAGTAAAGAACCTACCCTTAACATCTGTCCTATACCGACCCCCCCTTAATTTAAAGCTATGCCCCCTTGTAATAGCTGACTCCATACGTGGAAAAAGGTTCTCACGGTCAACCCTATCTAAACCCCTAATCATCTTGTACACCTCTATCAAGTCACTCCTAAACCTTCTTTTCTCCAATGAAAACAACCCCAAGTGCCTCAGCCTTTCCTCATACGATCTTCCTACCATACCAGGCAACATCCTGGTAAACCTCCTCTGCACCCGTTCCAGTGCCTCCACATCCTTCCTATAGTATGGCGACCAAAACTGCACACTCCAGGTGCGGCCGCACCAGAGTCTTATACAACTGCAACATGATCTCAGGACTCCGGAACTCAATTCCTCTACCAATAAAAGCCAGTACGCCATATGTCTTCTTCACCGCACTATTTACCTGGGTGGCAACTTTCAAAGATCTGTGTACATGGACACCAAGATCCCTCTGCTCATCCACACTACCAAGTATCCGACCATTAGCCCAGTACCCCATCTTTTTGTTACTCTTACCAAAGTGAATCACCTCACACTTAGCTACATCGAACTCCATTGTCGATTGTATTGATGTCAACAACAGAAGGACGCAAGATCAGTTCATCAAGGGCTAATTGCTGAAGGATCTGGTTGAGAACTGTGACCTTGATTATAGATGGTCTGCTCAGCAGGCTGTTGAAGTGTTCCACCCAGGTGTCTCTGATTTCTGCCTGATCTTTGCTAAAGGTTAGCTGATTGGCCAAGAGCACTGGTATAGAGCCCGTCCTGAAGGGTGCATAAACAAACTTAGCAGAACTGAAGAGCTTTTTTAAATTGTGGGAATCTGCATTTTTTTTTACATATTATGCAGCATAGCTAAATAATATAACTATGCATGGAGTATTTAAATATATACTTGAATCAGTATGTTTCTAATCTGAGGATTTTGAAGACATGATCAAGTCTGCTATTGCGTGAATGTAATTTCACACGAGAAAACCACAAATTATCCAATAATCCATACAAGCGAACTCCAAATAGACTACTCATGAGTGGCTGGTAAACTTAACCCCTTAATTACATTGCAGATTTGTTGTCACCCAAATTCCAAAACTTTAAGATATAGAAATTTTATAAATAATGACTTACTTGTTGTTCCTCCATCAATATTAAAAATACGACCGTATTTGATACATTAGATAAATTTGTTCTGTATTGTAGGTGCAAACCTACACAAGAAAGTCTACAATAAAAAATGAGTGATGGTGTATTTATCTACTGCCTGAACAAATTTATTTCAGTAGTTTATTTTATGATGTTTATTTTGAAGTAAGACAGCTGTGCCATGCATTCAAGAGCATCTGAATGATATGAGACAAAATCTGACTTGGTATTGCTTGTTTTGAGGACAGAGAGAAAACATGCATGCAAACATTTTAAAAAATCTACCCAGCAATAAATGATTTTGATTTTGACTTGAATTTTTATGAGGAGATTATCAGTCATTTAAAAAGAGTTCCCAAGAGGTTTAAAGGTTTACTGTATGATACATGTTTGGTTTTGGTTACATTTTAGTAAATATTTTAATTAATTTGTTTTTTAGGAAAGCTTTACTTTTTTCTAAATATGCTATCTATAGAAAAGCTCTATGGAATGTGCAGTCTGGTTTGGAAGCATTCAGTTAACTGAAATTTATTCAGCTGGTGCCACTAGAAACTGTTTTATTTGAATTCGTATTCACTTAGAAGAATTGACTGTTTCAAACAGCATTCAAAATAACGTCATCACTTATTCCTTTGAGTTCAGTTTTACAATCTCTTCTATTCTCGATTCTCCACCCTTGTAAGTTTGACGATTACTTTCTAAGTGTCATCGTTAGACTCATCTCCACTGTCTATTGTTACTGCCTCTTGGCTTCACAGCATGAGGAGCTGCTTCTCTGTGGATCAGGTCTTGATTGCAGCTCATCTGTGATTTGAGGAGGGAAAAAAAGCACCAAGAGAAAAATGGAACAATGAATGTACAAGGGAACAGAAAAATAGCCAGACTGCCAAACCAATGTATCGGGGAAAGCAGAAAAATAGAAATGAGCAAAATGGCAGAATGAATTATTCCTAAGGGGAAAATAAACTATGCATTTTTTTTTTATCCTGGGCAGCATCATTTTGTGAACATGAAATTAAATTTGTCCAGTCAAAGCTCAACACTCTCTTTATGAGGTTCAAAATATTTCTTCAATTTTTGTTCATCTCTTCTCCTTTAGGAGTATTCACAACCGCACAAGCCAGCTCCTTCTGCAGCCTCATGTGCCACCAAACAGCCTTCCTGCACCATTAGTTGCCAAAGAGCGCCACCTAGCTATCGCCAGTGTTCTCTGGAGGAATTTTTTCCCTTTCGTGAAGAGCCAGAGACTGTCACAGACTCCTTCTCCACAGATAGCTGACATCGCTGCAGGTCAGTTTGATTTTCATTGCAAAGCTCTTTTTCAGTAGTTGGCATTTGAAAAATGCCCACTCCCCCCTATAAACAGTATGAAAGAGTAAGAAAGATTGCTGGTCCTCCCCCGAAACCTGTAGGAGACAACACACCAATGAGGTGTCATGCTGATGTTCCTGGAGGATATCCTCCCAATTTGGGACTTGGCCATGTTTCATGTGCATTCGTATTACACCTGGAGCTGCAACGTCTGCAACAGGGAAACAAAAACTTTGCTGTTGCTATAAATAACTGGTTAATTTGACTTGAAATAATGTCAGTCGTGAACCTTCTGCTGTGGAAGCACAAAAAGATGCTTAAGTTATCATAAATACAAAAATTTATTGTCTGCAGAAACAAATTAAATCTTTTTCTCATAAGATTCAAATATTTTATGATGTAGTTACTCATATTTGAGAATAGCTCTAAAATCAGTATGTTGCTAAATTCAATTGACAATTATCACTTAATCTGAAAGATTAATCAAATTTCTCCCTAGTTATCACTCCCAGATATTGATGATTATTATTCCCTTTTGCATGGATACTGTGAGAAAATATTGACATTATTAGTCAAGGAATGTGGTTGGCATTCAGTTTGGCCACTTGAGCACATGCCCTTTCACATATTTCGGAAGTTAACACACCCGAGGGATGGTTGTGATTCAGTGCAACATCGCTGTTCTGAAACTAGAATCAGTAGACTTATGGGACAATTCGAGAAGGGAATAAAACAAAAGTGCAGGATTGGCCTTAAAGAGTGAGAGAAGTGCTGGGGTGCAGCATGAGTGACCAGAGCTCAGCTCAGTGTGAGCTGGGAGGTTGAAGCAGGCTGTTGCCTCCATATTTTCAACAGAGTTGTCTGGCTGTCACATGTCAGCAAGGATCGTGATTGGAGGAGTAGTCGGAGCAGTATAAAGACTTAAATGATATGTCTTTCAGCAATATTTGTTTTCTTAAAAACATTATAAGAATGCTTTTTACATTAAACATTCCCATATTATGATTTTTTTGTAGTGTTATAATTAAAACTGAGCGTCAGTCTGTGAATGCTGATTGATTTGGAATGGGAGCCTTCAATCAATAACACTTGAGAATGACTGCTGTCTCTTGGTCAAATGACAGATGTATTGCATGTTGAATTATACCTGCAAGGGATCTGAAACAATTTGGGCTTCATTGGTATGAAACTGGAAAGCTGTGAATGCAAATGTAAGCTCTAAAGCAGTTTCAGACAGTGGGAAATTCACCTATCTTTGTGCAGACGTATTCTCTACTGCAGTGTTGGGGTGGACTCATTGAAGAATGCTCAGGGGACAACATTGTTTTGCTTGTCTAGCCCTACACAAATGTTTCTTTAACAAAGATTAAATTGCTGCCTTTTTTTTTTGGAAAGTTGTACCTGCAACAGTCCTTTGAAGACCATTCCATGGCTTCTCCATGTCAAAGACCAATGGTGTTGTGGAGGTGGAGAGGAATGGGAGGTAGATTTGATACGATGTGCATATGTTTCTCAGGGAGGTTATCTCAAACCGCTCTCAATCAATCCCACCATACGATATATTGCATTAACCTCAAAACTGGTTAGGCAGCCAATGAGCAGCAACAGTAATGCAAAGCAGATGCACTTGGCACCAATTAACAGTATCTGTATATCGTTTTATCATTAAATAAAAAATACAAATGATTGTTTGGTATGTTTATATCTGAGAGGAGAACATAACATCACGTCAAGAGGCAGTAGTTTGTGGTTTACGAAGATTTTCAATTTTTAACTATGCTGTCCATCACAGAGTGGCAACATGACTTGGAAGATCTAAGTAAGAAGCATATAAGACCTGACCCTTGCACATCAACTGAAGAAAATAACTGTTGTGAAAGTAAAGCAACTATTAAGTCTCACCATGTGGAAGGATTCTGCACCTCTGGCAGGATTCTACACCTTGTAATTTTACTCAGGGATTACATCTCACTCCAACCAGTAGGAATTGCATCTTGGTAATATTGTCCAAATCTTGGAGCACTTCAGTAAAACTCCAACTATGGCAATGTTTAAACAGAAACAGAGATTAAACCGCAATTTCTGGGTCTGGTCTCACTTTAAGTTGAATTCCATAAACTATTGCTTGCTGTCACATCAGGGGGTTGGGGGAAAGTTCAGATCCTGCCTGCTGGACTAGGAAGGAGAATCTACCTTGCTGCAGCCAGATGAAGCCTGTTCACTTTAAATATCT
Source organism: Chiloscyllium plagiosum (assembly GCF_037043375.1). Taxonomy (NCBI): domain Eukaryota; kingdom Metazoa; phylum Chordata; class Chondrichthyes; order Orectolobiformes; family Hemiscylliidae; genus Chiloscyllium; species Chiloscyllium plagiosum. The sequence continues at coordinate 92,004,637 of NW_028270141.1, read as the reverse complement.
GCACCCATTTTTCTTCACTGAAATAATTGGCTTGTGGTCAGAGCTTACAGCTCAACTAAGAAGTGATAAGTAGCATTTGTGCTGCACAAATTCCAGGCCATGATCTAAGGCAGAATGTGAGGTCATGCATTTTGGTCAAAAGCAATGGGAAGGCACCCTATTATCTTAATGGGGAGAGACTGTGTGGTGCTCCAGTGCAGAAGGATCTTGGTCTCTTCATTCATGAATCACAGAAAACAAGTATTCAGGTACAGCAGATAATAACGAAAGCAAATGGAATGTTGCCTTTTAAAGCTAAAGGAATAGAATATAAAGGAAAGGAAGTATTGTTGCAGCTATGCAAGGTATTGGTGAGATCACACCTGGAGCATTGTGCAGAGTTTTTGGTTCTCTTATTTGAGGATAGATGTCGTGGCATTGGGGACAGTTCAAGTGTAGATTAGATTAGATTACTTACCGTGTGGAAACAGGCCCTTCGGCCCAATAAGTCCACACCAACCCGCCGAAACGTAACCCACCCAGACCCGTTCTCCTACATTTACCCCTTCACCTAACACTACGGGCAATTTAGCATGGCCAATTCACCTAACCTGCACATTTTTGGATTGTGGCAGGAAACTGGAGCACCCAGAGGAAACCCACGCAGACACGGGCAGAATGTGCAAACTCAGAGGAGGTTCACTAGATTAATCCCAGAGATGAGTGGTTTGCCGTATGAAGAGAGATTGAACAGTTGAGGCCTATAGTCTCTGGAATGTAGAAGAATGAGGGGAGATCAAATTGAGGTATTCATGTAATAAAAGGTGGATAAAATAGACGTGGAGCGGATGCTCCCTCTTGTGGGGCATTCTAGAACGAGAGGTCATAGACTTTGGATAAGAGGGAGCAAATTTAAAACAGAGTTGAGGAGAAACTACTTCTCCCAAAAGGTTGTGAATCTGTGGAATTCGCTACCCCAAAGTGTGGTGGATGCTGGGACAGTGAGTAAATGTAAGGAGGAGTTAGATAGATATTTAATTGGTAATGGGTTGAGTGGTTATGGGGAGAAGGCAGGAAAATGGGTGGGAGGAGCATATCAACCATGATCGAGTGGCAGAGCAGACTGGGCGGCACGGTGGCACAGTGGGCGGCACGGTGGCACAGTGGGCGGCACGGTGGCACAGTGGTTAGCACTGCTGCCTCACAGCGCCAGAGACCCGGGTTCAATTCCCGCCTCAGGCGACTGACTGTGTGGAGTTTGCACGTTCTCCCCGTGTCTGCGTGGGTTTCCTCCGGGTGCTCCGGTTTCCTCCCACAGTCCAAAGATGTGCAGGGTCAGGTGAATTGGCCATACTAAATTGCCCATAGTGTTAGGTAAGGGGTAAATGTAGGGGTATGGGTGGGTTTCGCTTTGGCGGGTCGGTGTGGACTTGTTGGGCCGAAGGGCCTGTTTCCACACTGTAATCTAATCTAAAATCTAACTTGATGGGCTGAATGGGCTGATACTGCTGCTATACCTTATGAACTTATAAGAATGTAACCATCATCCCTTGACATCCAATGGCATTGCCATTACTGACTCCTCCAATGTCAACATCCTGGGCACTTACAACTGACCAGAAACTGAACCAAACATGCTACTTGGTTTAATTTGATTTGATTTATTGTGGTCATGTGTACCCATGTATAGTGAAAAGCTTTGTTTGTGAGCAGGACAACCGTGTGGTTGGAGGGTTCCTAGGCGGAAGATGAGACGCTCTTTCTCCAGGCGTCGTGTTGCCATGGTCTGGCGATGGAGGAGGCCAAGGACCTGCATGTCCTTGGTGGAGTGGATGGGGGAGTTAAAGTGTTCAGCCATGGGGCGGTTGGGTTGGTTAGTGCGGGTGTCCCAGAGGTGTTCTCTGAAACGTTCTGCAAGTAGGCCAACCACAAGGGATGAATGCAGATTTCTCCAGCTTTCTCATTTCCCTCCTCCCCCCACCTCATCTCAGTCCCAACCCTCGGCCTCAGTACCGCCTTCTTGACCTGCAATCTTCTTCCCGACCTCTCCGCCTCGACCCCCTCTCTGGCCTATCACTCTCACCTTAACCTCCTTCCACCTATTGCATTCCCAACGCCCCTCCCCCAAGTCCCTCCTCCCTACCTTTTATCTTAGCCTGCTTGGCACACCCTCTTCATTCCTGAAGAAGGGCTTATGCCCGAAACGTCGATTCTCCTGCTCCTTTGATGCTGCCTGACCTGCTGCGCTTTTCCAGCAACATATATTTCAGGTTGTTATTAATGCACCATGACACCAAGCCCCCTCTATCTCCTTCCTGTATTCTGACTCATCATTGTTTGATGTGGTCTATGGGTCAGGAAGCTGAGGATCCAGTTGGATAGCGCAGATGTGGTGTTGGAGTTTTGAGATCGGTCTGGAAGGGATAATGTGTTGAATGTGTTGCTATAGTTGATGAGCAGGGGTCTGATGTAGGTGTCCTTGTTGTCCAGATATTCTAGGGATGAGTGCAGGGCTTGGGAAATGGCACCTGCTGCAGATCTGTTACATCTGTAGGCAAATTGCAGGGGATCGAGGCAGGCTGAGAGACGAGCGTTGAAGTGGGCCATGGCCAGCCTCTCAAAGCACTTCATGATTATGGAGGTCAGAGCCATTGGGCAGTTAGTCATTCAGGCATGTTGCATGTACTTTCTTTGGTACTGGGATAATGGTGTTAGACTTGATACAGGTGGGGACTTTCGCTTGTAGGAAGGAGAGGCTAAAATATTTCAGTGCATACCTCCACCAGCTGGTCCGCAGAGTATCTAAGTCCATGGTCAGTGACTCCGACCAGGTCATTTGCTTTCCTTGGGTTGACTCCCAGGAAGACCGATCTGACGTCTGCAGCAGTGACCAAGGGAACAGGTGCATCTGGGGCTGTCGTAGCAGGTGATACTGTGCTGCTGGGCATTCTGCCCAAACCGAGCATAGATAGCATTGAGCGCATCAGGGAGGAATGTGTTTGTCTGCTATCTTGTTCTGCTTCATTTTGTATCCTGTTACGCTGTTTAAGCTTTTCCACAGGCTTCAGGTATCTGCATGGTTGGTTTGGGCATTTAACTTGGTCCAGTACTACCTCTTGGTAACGCTGATGGCTCTGTGGAGATCATATCTGGATTTTCTTTATAGGTCTGGATCGATTAACTTGAATGCTGCACCCTGGCCTTCATTGGGCATTGGATTTCCTGGTTCATTCAAGGTTTCTGGTTGGGGAACACCCAGATTGACTGACATCTTTGGCACTCCGTCCTCCATACACTTGCTAATGAACAGTGACGATCGTGGCGTATTTGCTGAGGTTTCCGGCTGAGTATTTGAGTATGGTCTAGTCCATCAATACCAAGCAGTCCTGGAGACACTGTTCCGCTGCCTCGGACCAGCATAGTATTATTTTCTGTGAAGGATCCTCCCGTTTCAGCTTCTGTTTGTAAGCTGGGAGGAGGAACACAGTGCTGTGATCAGATTTTCCAAAGTGTGGGCAGGAGATGGAGCGGTAAGCATCTTTGGTTGTGTAGTGGTGGCCTAGGATGTTCGGCTCTCTTGAGGGGCAGGAGATGTGTTGCTGGTATTTTGGCAGCACCCTCTTGAGGCTGGCCTGGTTGAGGTCAGTGGCCATGATGAATAAGGCCTCAGGGCATTTTGTCTCCAGAGTGTTTGTGGTGGTGTAAATTTCATCCAGGCATTCTTCACGTCTCCTGGGGTGGTATGTAGACTGCTGTCAGGATGGCGGAGGTGAACTTGTTCGAAGGTAGTAGGGACAGCATTTCACTGTAAAGTATTCAAGATCTGGGGAGCAGTGGCATGCCAGGGCTATCACGTCTTAGCACCAGGAGGTGTCGATCAAGAAGCATACCCCTCAGCCCTTTGCCTTACCCAAAGATGCTGTGTGGTGCATGTAGTGTGTGAAAAATCCCTCAGCTGGTGAGGCACAGTCAGGTATGGCAGGAGTGAGCCATATTTCTATGAAACGGAGCACATAGCTATAGAGACATGGTGGCTATGAGAGCAGGTCAGGGGTTTAGAGTCCTGTGACAGATAACTCACTACCTGACTACCAGTGCATTTCCACCATCTGCAAGGCCCAAGCCAGGAGTGTGATGGAGTACTCCGCCGTGCCTGGATAAGTGCAGCTGTAATAATACTCAAGAAATTTGGCACCATCCAGGATTTAGCACGCTTGACTGGCACCACATCCACAAACACTCACTCCTTCTACCACTGATACTCAGTAGCAGTCAGATGTACCATCTACAAGACACGCTATAGAAATTCACTAAAGATCCTTAGACAGCACTTTCCAAATCCACAACCACTTCTATCTAGAAGGACAAGGGCAGGTGATAAATGAGCAGGCCTCCATGTCTCATCCGCAAGCCAGCTACCATTCTGTCTCGGAAATATATTGGTGTTCCTTCAGTGTCTGTCAGCCAAAATCATGGAATTCACCCCCCAATGGAATTGTGGGTCTCCCTACAGCACATAGAACAGTGCAGCACAGAACAGGCCCTTCAGCCCACGATGTTGTGCCAACCATAGATCCTCATGTATGCACCCTCAAATTTCTGTGACCATATGCATGTCCAGCAGTCTCTTAAATGTCCCCAGTGACCTTGCTTCCACAACTGCTGCTGGCAACGCATTCCATGCTCTCACAACTCTCTGTGTAAAGAACCCGCCTCTGACATCCCCTCTATACTTTCCTCCAACCAGCTTAAAACTATGACCCCTTGTGTTAGCCATTTCTGGGAAATAGTCTCTGGGTATCGACTCTATCTATGCCTCTAATTATCTTGTATACCTCAATTAGGTCCCCTCTCCTCCTCCTTTTCTCCAATGAAAAAAGTCCGAGCTCAGTCAAGCTCTCTTCATAAGATAAGCCGTCCAGTCCAGGCAGCATCCTGGTAAACCCCCTCTGAACCCTCTCCAAAGCATCCACATCTTTCCTATAATAGGGCGACCAGAACTGGATGCAGTATTCCAAGTGCGGTCTAACCAAAGTTTTATAGAGCTGCAACAAGATCTCACGACTCTTAAACTCAATCCCCCTGTTAATGAAAGCCAAAACACCATATGCTTTCTTAACAACCCTGTCCACTTGGGTGGCCATTTTAAGGGATCTATATACCTGCACACCCTCTGTTCCTCCACACTGCCAAGAATCCTATCCTTAATCCTGCACTCAGCTTTCAAATTCGACCTTCCAAAATGCATCACCTCGCATTTATCCAGGTTGAACTCCGTCTGCCACCTCTCAGCCCATCTCTGCATCCTGTCAATGTCCCGCTGCAGCCTACAACAGCCCTCTATACTGTCAACGACACCTCCAACCTTTGTGTTGCCTGCAAATTTGCTGACCCATCCTTCAATCCTCTCATCCACGTCTGTGACTACATATATTTCAGTGCTCTAAGTGTACCAGTTTTGCATATAGATTATGTTGATCCTGTCTCTGTGACATGTATTCCAAATGTGGGGAAAGGCTTCTGTTGGTACCACTTTGCCAATACAATTCTTGATGTTCACTAGGCTGTAGTGATTTTGTCTGTTAATGCTCTTTTGTCTGATTTTGTCTGTTAATGCTCTTGCATCCTGATCATCTGACCCCATAGTTTGGCTGAATAAAGCACTGAAATATATGTACTCACAGACGTGGCCGGTAATGATTGAATCAACCACTAACCTCACTGCATACTGCAGTAGTGTAAGAAGGCTTCTGATTACAGCCTTCCCCAGGGCAACTAGTAATCATATCAAGTACAAATCCCAAGGTCCATTAAACGATCTCTAGATAAAAACACTACTGCAGTCAGAAATACCAAGCAACCCTATTGCCCACAGAATGTGCTCTAAGATGCAACACAAACTAAGCACCCTAACCAATGCTCTGAAAATGTGCATTTGTCTGCTGCAAAGATCACCATGTCTGAGTGTGAATCAGCCAGCGCAGGAATTGAACCCATGCTGTTGGCACTATTCCACGTTGCAAACTAGCTCTCCAGCCAACTGAGCTCACCAACCCCATCAGCACTAAATTGTATGCTAGATATCTGAACTAATTTTCATCTTTAACTGATTAATCTCACAATGTGTTTCAGACAGAGGTTTAGAGTCATAGAGATGTACAGCACAGAAACAGGCCCATTGGTCCAACTTGTCCATGCTGACCAGGTATCTTAATCTAAACTAGTCCCACTTGGCCCAGATCCCTCTAAACCTTTCCTATTCATGTACCATCCAGATGCCTTTTGGTAAATAATAATATCTGAAACCTCTTTTTGCAGGGTTCATCCGCCAATATGGCACATTTTCAGACTTCTCGTTCTGTAGACAACTGTATGTTTCTCCTATTGCAACTTTTTTTAATCTTAGATTTTGAGTCAATGACCTTTCAGTAACACAAACATTGATTATTTTCTGCTTTGAATACGTAAGATATATTCTAAGTTTCTTTTTGGTATGGCATGTCATATTTGTTAATGTTCCAGTATTGCTACTTTATGTGTAACATTTCTCTATTTTGTAACTTCATTTGGCATTGACACACCTGTGAAGCTGCATGAACTCTAAGCTCAAGCTTCTCATGGAAGCACGGGAATCTGATTGAAGATATTGTACAATGCATTTCCAGGACTGTAATTCTATAACACAGATGAGTTTAGTCATTTTTGAGAAAATGTGATTTCTCTGCAATACTATGTTAGCAATCACACTATAAGCAGTAAATACTCAACTCTGCAAAAAAAAAACAAAAGGGTGACTGAAAAAATGTAAACACTCAGTCAGACGATTGATTTGCTTAAGACTGATTTGCTTTTAAGCACATGATAGCTTTTCCTGACTTACCAGCGTTTTGGATTTCATGACTGGTGCTTTTCTTTCCCCTTTGGTACGTGCTGATGTCCGAACTGCTCAGTCATGATGAGCCACTGTTTTATGAATCTAAAGTTGCTTTGTAGTCAAATGACTGGAACTATGATGCAAAGACTTTCAAATATAAAGGTGTAATGGCTGAACTGTAACTGAAGCAAATCTGCGTGGATGCATCTTTTTATATTGGATTGTTGATGAGACATTTAATAAAATAACACACATTATGTCTCACAGGTTTTACATTACTGGCAATGGATATGCCAAGTACAGCACCTTCTGACCTCCAGCCACAGCCTCTTATATCCATGGTGCAATTATTTGGCTGGGATGACATGGTACACCCTCAGCAAGTTTGTAGATACCTCACTCATCTAATTCAAAACAGGTAAAACATTTTGACTTTTTTTTCCATCACCCAAGCTTTAGGAATTATCCTGTATCTGGCAAAATTATGGCATCATGGCAATGATAATACCTTACATTCAAAATCAGGGGCCAGACACAATCCACTGCCTGCAACTGCAGTAAAGTGGTCATGGATTTGCAGTGAATGCTTTATCCGAAATTATACTTTTGTTGTTTAGTGTGCAAATTGCATCTCACTCTTCTTCATTATAGATATAATAGTATAAACAGCAACAGCTTGTATTCCATATAGCACCTTTAATGTACTGGTAATAATGTCCCAAGGTGCTTCACTGGTACCTATAAAGCAAAATTTGACACCAAATCATGTATGGTGATATTGCAGCAGATGGCCGATAGCTTGTCACGTAAGTAGGTTTTGAGGACTGTCTTAAAGGAAAGAGAATCAAAGAGTTTTGGAGTGGAAATTGCAGAGGTTAGAACATAAACAGCTGTAGGCATGGTCACCAATCGTGGTGCAGTTATAATTGAGGGTGCTAATGATGACAGAATTAGATGAACTCAGACATAACTGAGGATTACTAGAGGTAAAGAACATTGCTTGATTATAGAGGGGCAAGACCATGGAGGGAGTTGTGAACCAGCCTGTAACTTAGATGGGAGTATGACCATTTTAATGATGATAGTTGTTGTTAGAAGAACATTTTGTGTGCAATCATAAATTAAAAGTAAGAGTGTTGATTTTATGAAGAACGCTAATTATTCAATACTTCTTTAGTTAAATAATGGTGGAAATGGAAATCTTATAATCCAGAATTTCAGGACCACAAGAATACATTTCTTTTTCAATAACCTATCAATAGTTGCAGTCAGACCTTCTACACTGCACACACAGAATGTGAAGAGATTATCTAGATTTATATCAAGATTGACTTAAGGTCAGAATTTTGAAGTAATCATTAAATATTCAGGGGAATTAATTATTGAAGAAAGTGAGGACTGCAGATGCTGGAGATCAGAATCAAAGAGTTTGGTGTTGGAAAAGCACAGGTCAGGCAGCATCCGATGAGCAGGAGAATCGACGTTTCGGGCAGGAGCCCTTCATCAGGAATGAGACTTGTGGGCAGGGGGGCTGAGAGCTAAATGGGAGGGGTTGGGGCTGGGGGAAGGTAGCTGGGAATGCCACAGGTAGATGAAGGTGGGGGTGAAAGTGATAGTTTGGAGAGGAGAGTAGAGCGGATAGGTGGGAAGGAAGATGGACGGATAGGACCGTTCAAGAGAGCAGTGCCAAGTTGGAGGGTTGAGACTGGGATAAGGTGAGGGGGAGGGGCAATGGGGAAACTGGTGAAGTCCACATTGATCTCGTGTGGTTGAAGGGTCCCAAGGAGGAGGATGAGGCGTTCTTCCTCCAAGTGTTGGGTGATTAGGATTTGGGGATGGAGGACACCCAGGATCTGCATGTCCTTTGTGGAGTGGGAAAGGGAGTTAAAGTGTTCAGCCACAGGGCGGTGGGGGTGGTTGGTGCGGGTGTCCCAGAGATGTTCTCTGAAATGATCCGCAAGTTGGCGTCCTGTCCCCCCAGTGTAGAGGAGGTTACATCAGGTGCAACAGATGTAGTAGATGACATGTGTAGAAATACAGGTAAATTTCTGTCGGATGTGGAAGGATCCTTTGGGGTCTTGGATGGAGGTGAGGGGGTTTTGCACTTCTTGCAATGGCAAGGGAAGGGGGTGGGAGAGGAGAATGGGTTGGTGAGGAGCATGGATCTGACAAGGGAGTCACGGAGGGAATGGTCTCTCTCAAATGCAGGTGGAGTGGAGAGGGAAATATATCTCTGCTGGTGGGGTCTGTTTGTAGGTGGCAGAAATGGCAGAGAATGATCTGTATCTGGAGGTTGGTGAGGTGGAAGGTGAGGACAAGGGGAATTCTATCCTTGGAGGAGTGGGGTTCAAGGGTGGAGGTGCTGGAAGTGGAGAACGTGCACTAGAGGGCATTGTTGACCACGTGGGAGGGGAAATTCCAGTCTTTGAAGAAGGAGGCCATCTGAGATGTTCTGTGGTGGAATTGGTCCTCCTGGGAGCAGATACGGCGGAGGATGGGGACTGGGAATAGGAGATAGCATTTTTGCAGGAGGCAGGGTGGGAGGAGGTGTGGTCCAAGTAGCTGTGGGAGTCGGTGGGTTTGTAGTGGATGTCCGTGTTGAGTCAGTTGCCGAAAATGGAGATGGAGAAGTCCAGGAATGGGACACACGTCACCTACTATATCTGTTGCACCTGACGTAGTCTCCTCTTCATTGGGGAGACAGGACGCCTACTTGCGGTTCATTTCAGAAAACATCTCTGGGAGACCCGTAGTGTCCAACCCCACCACCCTGTGGCTGAACACTTCAACTCATCCTTCCACTCCATCAAGGACATGCAGGTCCTGGGCCTCCTCCATCGCCAAGCCCTAACCACCCGACACCTGGAGGAAGGACGCCTCACCCTCCAATCACACGGGATCAATGTGGATTTTACAAGTTTCCCCATTTCCCCTACCCCTACCTTATCCCAGTACCAACCTTCCAATCGGCACCGCACTCTACCTGTCCATCTTCCTTCCCACCTATACGCTCCACACTCCTCTCCGACCTCTTTCACCCCCATCTTCATTATTGCACTCTCAGCAACTTCAACCCCCAGCCCCACCCCGCTCTCATTTTGTCTCTCAGCCCCCTTGGCTCACAAGCCTCATTGTCGAAATTATGGTGATGGAAAAGCACAGCTGGTCAGGCAGCATCTGAGGCGCAAGAGGATCAACATTTCAAGCATAAACGCTTCCTGCTGAAGAGCTTATATTCGAAATGTCGATCCTCTTGCTCCTCAGATGCTGCCTGACCAGCTGTCCTTTTCCAGCACCACACTTGCGACTCTGATCTTCAGCATCTACAGTTTTCACTTTCTCCACAAGCTTCATTCCTGATGAACCGGCTTATGACTGAAACATCGATTCTCCTGCTCCTTGGATGCTGCCTGACCGGTTGAGCTTTTCCAACATCAGACTCTTCAGTGTTAATTATTGAATCTGGGGTGCTGTTTTTCATGTTTGCACTGCTACAATCCTAGATAGTCTGTTTTGAACTTAGTAGAAATCAGGAATATTATTGCAGGTTGGTTAGCAAATTAAAAATGTTTGGGATTGATAGATCCATGGCAGCATGAATTAAATGTGGGTTAAAAGATAAAAAACAAAAGGTAGGTATAGATGGACATTTCTCAGGTTGGAGCCAAGTTGAAAGTAGTGTTACTCAGGGATGTGTTAGGATCCTTGCTTTTTCTGATTTATATAAACTATTTGGAAATGGGGTTTGAGGGCAAAACCTGTAAATTGGCAGATGATACTAAGATAAGGAAAATGGTGAATTGTGAGGATGATACTAAGAGACTTCAGAGGGACATTGATAAGTTGGTCAAATGGGCAGACACCTGGCAGAAGAATTTCAATGCAGAAAAATGTGAGGTAATGCATTTTAGTGACACGGAAACATGGAGACACAATACAGGCTCAAAAGTACAACTTGGGGGAGTGCAGGAGCAGAGGGATATTCCCCTTCAAGCCACTCACTAACCTGACTTGGAAATATGTCTCAGTTCCTTCAATGTCACTGGATCAAAACCCTAGAACTCCCTCTCTAACGGTATTGAGGGTCTACTTACATCAAATGACTGGATCAGTTTAAGAAGGCAACTCCACCACCACCTTCTCAACAGCAGCTCGGGAATGGGCACTAAATGCTGGCCCTGCCACCCATGCCCACACCCAAAGACTTTAATAAAGAAAGGTTAGCAGCGCAGTTTGCAGTCGTTGTATTTGATCAATTTTGTGATATATAGTACATTTAACTCTGCAGCAAAACCCTATAATTGTGTTGATCCCTTTAAGAGACCCCAGGTTTCTCTCAGATAGGAGTTTGGTAAAACACCTGGCTTCCAATTACAACATTTAGTTCAACTACACTCTTTGAAATGTTATCATGAGATTGTACTTCTAACCTGCAAATGAGACCTGTAAATCACCAAATGATGGCTTTAAACTGCATGTTATGCCTCTGATAAGATTTAGATGTGCTTGTTCCAACCTGTACTCTAGACTGGGCAATAAAACTCAGTTTTTAGCTTTTCGCACTCGAAGTTCAATCCTGTCCAAAGCTGTTTCTGCAATATCAAGGAGGAGTCAATAAATATCAACTCTCCGATTGTTCTGTTTTTATGTTCCCTCCTCAGTTCTTTAGTGGATGCTCTGACCAGCCTGGGATGCAGCTCATACCAAACTTTTTCAGTCCACACTTGGTTTCGCTGTGTTTTGCAGCAGCATATGAATCAACCCCTTGGCATTACAGAAAAAATGGACTCCACCCGTACAGTTGGTAAGCAGTACACATTGAATATTTTGAGTTGAGCAAAGAATGAGGGAATGTTGGGGAGAAAAACAATGTTGTCTTATCTGAGTCACGAATTCAGTATAGTTCTTTACTACAAAGCACCAATGTATTACCACTGACTAGTAAAGTTCCAAAGGAAAAGTGGTGTATTTGGAAGCTTTATTGCTGTTGGCACTGCACAGGCTAAAGACTAGTCAGTTTGTCTCAGCAGCACTAACACAATGCAACTTGCTCAAATCCAGATTGTATTTTCCTTATATTAATGTGCTGATGTTTCACTAATCAGTTAGACTCTTTAGCTGATGCAATCTGACAATAGCAGACCATGACCATCTCCGAATCTTCATTTTATTGGTAGTCAATAGCAGCTGATCTGCTTCCACTAGTTTCCTGCCTGGCAGTGAGAGTTGGCATGTATCCCCCAGCAATATCATTTTGCAATTTCGATCAGAAGGGTATACTGCTCCATCCTTTCACTGAAATGAAGTGAGTGAAATTGGTGGGATAAGATGCTAAAATTCAATGCTGGTGGTCATACTGACACCAAGGAAGTATGCAGTTACTTAACACTTGCAACTATAAATGTCTACACTAATCTTCCATTTCAAGTCAACTTACTTCTAAGTCACTTAATGAAAAAAAGTTGTCTATTGTACCCATACCTGAGGCAATTTTGGTTGAAGAAATGGCTTTGATAAGGCCATAAGAAATGGGAACAGGAGGAGGCTATTTGGCCCATCGAGCCTCCTCCACCATTCAATAAGATCATGGCTGATCTGACATTTGTCACATCTATTTTCATGCCCTTTCCCTACAGATTAAGAAACTATCTATCTCAGTCTAAAATGTACAGAAGAACTGTGCTCCCACAGCTCTCTGTGGCAAACAGTTCCAAAGACTCTCAACCCTCAGCAGAAATTCCTCCTCATCTCAGCCTTAAGTTGTCACTCCTTTATTCAGTGGCTATGCCGCTGGTTCTGGACTCTCCATGACAGGAAACATTGTTCATATAAACAAGGAAAATAGGAGCAGGAATAGGCCATTCGGCCCTTCGAACCTGCTCAGCCATTCAGTAAAATCATATTGATTATCCAACTCAGTTCCCTGTTCTCACTTTCTCCCATACCCTTTGATCCCATTAGCCCTAAGGACTATATTTAACTCCTTCATAAAAACATTCAACTAGTTTCTCTGGCAATGAATTCCATACACTCACCACTCTTCAGATAAATACATTTCTGCTCATCTCTGTCCCAGTGCTTGGCCTTCATAGTGCTTAAAATCCTCACAGCATTTAACCCTGACAGGCCCCTGAATCTGTTTCAATGAGGACACCTCTTATTGTTGTAAATTCCAGTGACTCCCAACCTGTTTAGCCTTTGCTCAAAGACAATCCCTCTGTAGCAGGGATCATCATAATGGAATTTTCTCTGAACTGCCTTCAGTGAAATGTTTTCCTTAGAGGGCCCAAAACTGCTGTTAATGCTCCAGATGTGGTCTTTCCAGCACCTTATACAGCTACTGTTATACTTCCCTACTCTTCTACTCCAACCCTCTTGAAATAACGGCTAACGTTCCATTAACAATTCTTGTATTTTAAAGGTTGCTGCAAGCTCGATATTACAGTTATGCACACAATTAAGGTCAATATTCAATGTTGGATCAAAAACTGGTTTATTTTTGTCAAGGGAAGAGGAGTACTCACCATAAGATATAGAAGCAGAATAAGGCCATTTGGTCCATCCAGTTGTTCCACCATTCATTCATGTCTGAAACGTTTCTCAATCCCATTCTCCTGCCTTCTCCCCATAATCCCTAACCCCTTACTAATCAAGAACCTATCTGTTGCTGTCTTAAATACACTCAGTGACTTGCTCTCCACTGCCTTCTGCAGTAATGAATTCCACAGAGTCAGCTCCCCCCCACCCTGGCTGACTAATTTTCTCCTAACCTCAGTTCTAAAGGATCATCCCTTCACTCTGAGGCTGTGCCCTCGGATCCTAGTTTCTCATGCTAGTGGAAACATCTTCTCCAGTCCACTCTATCCAGACCTCTTAGTATTCTGTAAGTTTCAAATAGATACCCCCTCATGCTTCTAAATTCCATTGATTACAGACCCAGAATCCTTAACCACTCCTCATATGACAAGCCCTTCAGCCCTGGGATTGTTTTTGTAAATGTCCTCTTGACCCACTCCAATGCCAGTGGATCCGTCCTCAGATTCAGGGCCCAAAACTGGTCATAATATTCCAAATAGGTTAGTAAACTGTAAGCTTAGGACCACCAATGAAAATCACTCAAGTTTTGAATTTAATTATGCCATGTAGTTCCTTTTAATACTTTACAAATCTCTCAGCCATTCCCTTTATCAACTTAAACTCGCACCACACATTGCTCCGGTAATGGATTAATGAATGTTTCAGGTTGGGTATTGCTGGTTGAATTTTATGAAGCTACTAAAAGTACATCAATAATTGAATAATTGGTGAAAGTTGTTAATTATGATTGAACTTACCGTAAGCATTTACTTCCTTATAAACTGTTCTTAGATATTATGTTGGAATGATAAACTTGGATGCTGCCTGACCTGCTGTGTTTTTCCAGCACTACACTCTCGATTGTTCTTTTCCATTCATAAATAGGATGGGTAAACATGGAGCAGTTGGCAGGGTTAACCAGGATTGTGTACAAACTCCCAGAAGTGGAGAACCTACTCATCGAGGCTCAACTTGATCAGCCAGCAGTAAAGGAAGAACCCAAAACAGCTGTCTTCGTGTTTATTAAGGTAACATCTGTTCAGGCAATGATGGATAGGTGAGGAATAAAATAACCCTCATACAGATTGACTCAGTACTTCTGAACTTATTTCAAGCACAATAGCTACAAATTATACTCTCTTTGCACAGCACTTTAATGAAACTGTGGAGTTATAATCTCAGCATTTATTGTAGCTCTAGCCCTCATGTAAAGCTTATGATAGTGTATGACCTCATACTTTACTCCATTAAATTCCGTTTACCAAGTTTTTGCTCAGTCACCAAACCTATTTGTATCCCCATGTAGATACCTTATGTCCTCATCACAACAGGCTACCCCATTCACTTTTGTATCCTTGGCAGATTTGTATACATTCCACTCTACTCCCTCCTCCAAATCATTAATATCAGTGGTAAATAATTGAGGCCATACGATTAAACTTTGTGGCTCTCTACTATTTATTCCTTTTCAACCTGAAAATGATCCATTAATCCTGACTGTGAATCATCTGTGTGTTAACCAATTCTCAATCCGTGTTTATACATTTTTCCATTACTGTGAACTCCTACCTTGTGCAATAACCTTTTACGTGGCACCTTATTGAATGCCTTCCAGAAATCCCAATACATTACACCTACCATTTACCCTTCTTCAACTCTGCTTGTTATAGCCACAAAGAACTCTAGCAGATTTGGCTATCGAGATTTCCTTTCACAAAAGCATGTTGACTCTGGAACCTAGACATGTGTGTTTCTAAGACACCCTGCTGACTTTGAATATTTTTTTAAGACTGGCTTTCCACCCGCCAGGCACCTTGACTGATGGCAAGGGGGTGGGTGAATCTGACATCATGGGGGGTGGGGGGGGGGAGAGGAAAATTTTGGTCATTCACCTCGTAAGCAATGGGGTGAACAAACATCACAGGGGCAGAGTGGGTGTGCCAATCGTGTGGGTGGGACTGTGAGGAGGTAAACTTGTTGACCCTGATAAAAAATATCCTGCTGTCTCTAGTCTTTAGAAGTACTTTGCTCGTGGTTCCCACCTTTCTCACAGCTATTATTGTGATGATAGTCCAGAAATCTTGATATCATTAAATTTAAAAGTTTGTTAAAATGGAGATACGCAGCATCCTTAAAAGATTTCAATGATAGACCTGGCAGTTGAGCATAGATTGGCTCCTGAAGAAGGGCTCCTGCTCCTTGGATGCTGCCTGACCTGCTGCGCTTTTCCAGCGACACATTTTCAGCTCTGATCTCCAGTATCTGCAGTCCTCACTTTCTCCATAGATTGGTCGCCTACTTTGATACCACTTCTGTTACAACTTGAAGTGGGTTGCAGTCAAGTTTGAGAATAATTAAAAAAAAGGCCTTCTTAGCTTCTTTCAACTCATGCATCTTTTTTTTGTTAAATCTCCCTCTTCATTTTCAGATATAGCTATTCAGGAAATCAAAGAGGGGCTATTGAAAAGTGTGAATATGTTAACACCTCTGTTTGTTTTCTGCTGAAGAGCGATTTCATTAAAATCTAAGAGCAGATTGATGCTTCACATTTTGGAACTTTGTGCTGGGGAAATCATATTGTGAATAAAAGTACAATAATATAAAAATGTGCAATGTTGTTATGGATGTTCTAAGTGATGGAGTTTCCTTTCTTCTCTTTTTCCAGATTCAGCAGCTTATTTTACAAATGGTGTTCAATGAGAATGAGTATATTGTACTAAAAACCATTTCTATAAACTTTTCTTTAAGAAAATTGCATAGATATCATAACAACAGCTCAATTCTTGAATGGTGTCAATTTACAAAATCAAATTGCTTTTATCCCATTTTTCTGTGTTTTATAAAGAGCCATTGTTTTATAATTGTAATTAAATCATATTTTTAAGACATACAGACTCCTGATTTTTTTTTTTTGCAGGCCATTGGGAAGGCTTACTCTAAGTTACAAACTCTAGGGGACAAGTCAGCCTTGGTCTCAAAGGCCCTGGATTATGTCGGTGACATAGTAAAGTACACCAAACCATATTTAGCTAACAAAGGACCACCTGAAGGTCTGCATTTGATGTACTGGACCGTTGGTAAGTGCCTTGTCCTTTCAGACTGTGTTTGTGACAGAAATATATATAAATTGCAACGTGGAACTGGATCATTTGGCTAATTAGTACATTTTGCTGTTTTTATTCTCCCTCCACAGAAGCAGTAGTCCCAGTGCTATGGGCTGCCCCACCTCTTCCAACATCCATTTATTAACTAGTCCATTAGGTCTTTTCTGTTTTGTTCTGATCATTAGATGTGAGGAAGGGTCACTGGACTCACAAAGTTAACTCTGATTTCCAACATCTGCAGTCATTTCGGTTTCTATTACTTCACGTTTTCCATCAAATATTTTTCAAACCTTTCCTGGCGCCATCTCTGCTTCAATTACTAACTCCAGCAATGTGTTTTCTAACTTTAGCACCCTTTGTGAAATTCAGCGTTTTTTTGTTCTAAGTCTTAATTCACATCTGTGGTGTTGGGAAACCAAGTTTTAAGTCTAAAGTGAATTACTTACTCTTTTAAAGTTGTCTATAATACTGAGCATCATCTCTGCATTAGCATGAAGTGAACACACTGTAATGACTTAATAGTGACCTTTCAACTCACCATGACATAAACGAAAAGGGAAATTGACGTGGTTCCTCTTTGTTAGATCTGTCGAATATCAAATTTAAGTATATATTCTTTTTACAAAAGAAAACCATTTAAAGTAAAACTAATGTGACATGATTGGGATGGTAAGACAACTCATATATTTCTGGGTAGCATTGTGGCTCAGTGGTTAGCACTTTTGCCTCACAGCACCAGGGTCCTAGGTTCGATTCCAGCCTTGGTCGACTGTCTGTGTGGAGTTTGCACATTCTCCCCATGTCTGCGTGGGTTTCCTCCAGGTGCTCCAGTTTTCTCCCACAGTCCAAAGATGTGCAGGTCAGGTGAATTGGCCAGGCTAAATTGCCCATAGTGTTAGGTGCATTAGTCAGAGGGAAATGGGTCTGGGTGGGTTACTCTTTGGAGGGTTGGTGTGGACTGGTTGGGCCCAAGGGCCTGTTTCCACACTGTAGGGAATCTAATCTAATCGTACTGTCACCACAGTGTTGTCATTTGTAATCTAGTGGTACACATAAGCATCATATCAGCTTTAAGGAGGAAAAGAAAATCATGGGTGACAACTCATTCTTTACTTCAAACGTTTTGTGTTAATGTTACTTTTTTTTTCTATGGGTAGAATTAAAAAGGGTAGTGAATCTTTACTGAATATTTTGAGTTGAATTTGAACCACACACTGGGGTGACATTAGTACAACCAGCAAGCTGGGAGAGCCAGCAAGAGGAACTTAGTGACTCCTTTCATGCAACCTAACAAATTAAGAGCCAACCAGGCATGGAACTGGGCAATGGCAGGTCTTCTGTGGAATCAAGGAAGGACCGTATGTGGTGGAAATGTTGCCCCCTGTCAGCTGCCAGTCAGAGAGAGATGGGTAGCCATACATGTAGCATCGAGTAGTTGCCAGTGGTTCACCCACTTGGGTGTTGAGGAACCGTGGCCACAGGTGAGTGATAGTAGAATGATGGTCTTAATTTGGGGATTGTGAGGGTGGGGTACTGTGTCACTGGAAAGGGTAGGGAGTGACTGTAAGCGAGCCTCCATTCCTGATGTTAGGTCCCTTGATCAGGCACTGAGTGCCTTTGAACGAGGGACACCCTCACCACTACTCGTGTGTTTTTCCAAGTGCTGCCAGCATCTTTGTCTTAAATTGGTTAAACCTTAAATTAGTTTCCTCCGGTTCTTGAGCCTTCCCCTAAATGGGAACTGTTTATCGCTACCCACTCTATTTCCATCCCTCATGATTGTAAACCCCTCTGTAAAATCTCTTAACTTTCTTCTCCAAAGAGAGCAGTTCATGTTTCTCCGATCCATCTAGGGAACTGACTGTTCCTAATTTCTGAAGCCATTCTGGTGAAACGTTTCTGCATCCTCCCCGAAAGCCTCCATATCTATCTTACAATTTGGACTCCGAATTGGACACTAATAGCTCCATATGAGGTCAAGGCAGTCCTTTTACACTGGTTTATAACAAACTGTACTCTGAGCTGAATTTTACACGGTGCCTTTCACCCCCTCACGCTATAAGGTCAAGGGGGGACAAGCTACAATCCCAATGGCTGCCAGTGACATTAATTACTTTAGGATGGGACATCTGCCCCTTTCTTGGGAGAAAGACCCACTTTATAGTGCAGCTGCTAATTGGATGACCCATAGCTCTATAGTCCCAACGTTCAATGTACCCCCCCCCCCCCCCCCCAATAGCAGCAGAGAGAGATGCAAGAACAGATTGGACAGCTGATCTTGGAAAGGTGCAGCTGTAACAGAGTTATTATAGGTAACTTCAACTTCCCCAACATTGACTGGAAGCTCCTTCGTGCAAATGGTCTGGATTGAATTGATTATATCAGGTGTGTCCAGGAAAGACTCCTGACTCAATATGTAGATTGACTGACTAGGGGGAGGCCATATTGAATTTGATGCTAGGCAACGAGCCTGGCCAGGTGTCAGATCTCTCGATGGGAGAGCATTTCGGTGACAGTGACCACAACTGCCTCACCTTTACTATAGCCATGGAGAGGGATAGAAACAGTATGGGAAGGCTTTTCATTGTGAGAGGAGAAATTATACTGCTATTAAACAGGAGCTGTGGAATATAAATTGGGAACAATCGTTCTATGGGAAATGCACAACTGAAATGTGGAGGCTGTTTAAGGAGCACTTGTTGTGAGTGTTGGATAACTTTGTCCCTCTGAAAAAGGCAAGGAATAGTAAGGTGAAGGAGCCATGGATGGCAAGAGAAGAGGAGCTTCTCGTCAAGAAGAAGAAGGAAGCTTAGAGCGGCACGGTGGCTCAGTGGTTAGCACTGCTGCCTCACAGCACCAGGGTCCCAGGTTTAATTCCAGCCTAGAGTGACTGCCTGTGTGGAGTTTGCATATTCTCCCCGTGTCTGCGTGGGTTTCCTCCAGGTGCTCTGGTTTCCTCCCACAGTCCAAAGATGTGCAGGTCAGGTGAATTGGTCATGTTAAATTGCCCATAGTGTTAGGTGCATTAGTCAGAGGGAGATGGATCTGGGTGGGTTACTCTTTCGAGGGTCGGTGTGGACTTGTTGGGCCAAAGGGCCTGTTCCCACACTGTAGGGAATCTAATCTAATCATATCATCTACTTAAGGTTGAGGAAACAAGGATCTGTCGCAGCTTTAGAGGATTACAGGGTAGCTAGGAAAGATCTCAAAGATAGACTGAGGAAAATTAGGAGGGGGCACAAAGAAACCTTGGCGGGAAGGATTAGAGAAATCCCAAAGGCGTTCTACACTTACATGAGGAATAAGAGGATGATCAGACAGAGGGTAGGGCCGATAAGGGATGGTGGAGGGAACCTGTGCGTGGAGCCTGAAGAGGTAGAGGAGGCCCTAAGTGAGTTTTTTGCTGCAGTATTCACTAGAGAGAGGATCCTTGTTGATAGTGAGAACACTGTGGACCAGATTAATAGGCTTGAACAGATTGATATTAAGGAAGTGGATGTGCTGGAAATTCTGGGAACCATCAAGATAGATAAGTCCCCAGGGCTGGACCAAGGTTACTACGGGAAGCGAGCAATGAGATATCTGTGCCTCTGGCGATGATCTTTGCATCCTCACTCTCCACGGGAGTAGTACTGGATGATTGGATGGAGGCGAATGTTGTTCCTCTGTTCAAGAAAGGGAAAAGGGACATCCCTGGGAATTATAGATCAGTCAGTCTTACATCTGTGCTTAGCTAGGTACTGGAAAGGATTCTGAGTGATAGGATTAATGACTATTTGGAAAACATAATTTGATTAAAGATAGTCAGCATGGCTTTGTGAGGGGCAGGTCATGCCTCACAAGCCTTAGAGTTTTTTGAGGCTGTGAAGAGACAAGTTGACGAAGGTCAAGCGATGGATGTGGTATATATGGATTTCAGTAAGACATTTGTAAGGTTCCCCATGGTAGGCTCACTTAAAAAGTTAGGAGATATGGGATACAGGGAAATGTGGCTGTCTGGATATAGAATTGACTGGCTAAAAGAAGACAGAGAGTGGTAGTGGATGGAAAGCATTCCGCCTGGAGGTGGGTGACAGGACTCTTGACAGCGGAATCTTGGATCTTAGATCCCTCAAAGTTGCCACCCAAGTTGATAGGGTTGTTAAGAAGGTGTATGGTGTTTTGGCTATCATTAACAGGGGGATTGACTTTAAGAGCCACGAGGTTTTGCTGCAGCTCTATAAAACCCTGGTGAGACCACACTTAGAATAGGGTTGCCTCATTATAGAAAGTATGTAGATGTTTTAGAGATGGTGCAGAGGAGATTTACCAGGATACTGCCTGGCTTGGATGGCTTGTCTTATGAAGAGATGTTGAAGGAGCTCGGACATTTTACACTGGAGAGACGAAGGAAGAGAGGTGACTTGATAGAGGTGTACAAAGTAATAAGCATAGATAGAGTAGGTAGCCAGAGACCTTTCCCCAGAGCTGAAATGGCTGTCAGGAGGGGTCATAATTTTAAGGTGATTGGAGGAAGTTTTGGGGGAGATGTCAGAGGCAGGTTCTTTATGCAGAGAGTAGTGGGTGTGTGGAATGCACTGCCAGCGGTGGTAATAGAGCCAGTGACATTAGGGACATTTAAGTGACTGTTGAACAAGCACATGGACAGCAGTAAATTGAGGGTTGTGTAGGTTAGATTGAGCTTAGATTAGAATAAATGTTCAGCACAACATTGTGTGCCAAACGGCCTGTACTGTGCTGTACTGTTCTATTCCACACAAAAGCTGTGGCCTTTGCTGAGTCAACAGGCAGTCCCACCACGGCTTGGAGCCCAGCTCAGTCCAAGGTCTTGGCAAAACCTGACAGAGGTGGGGATCGAATTCAAGAATTAAAAGGGGAGAATATCTGGGAAGAGCACTTCCAATGTGCCCGGGGTCTTGCAGAGGATGACAGTAGCCTGCACACCTAAATCAAGCACCTACCATTGTGCAGAGCAGAGTGTCGTCAGGTGTGACAGGAAGGGCATCCCACATTTTAATAAAAACCATCTCTTAACCTATTGCAGACACAATACAGGCTGCCTGCATTCTGAAACACCAACAAAAGCCTTCTCCATGCCTTTAACTATGGTGAAGTCCCACAATAAGTACAAGAGAAAAGCCTGAAGTCTTTGCAAGAGTCACATGGTATCTTCTGCTTGGTTTGTTTCTCCCTTCGCCTTGCATCTTCCACTTTCTGCATTTCCCACTGCTCTCCTTTCCTCTCTCTGTATCCCCCTTTCCTCTCTCTGTATCCCCCTTTCCTCTCTCTGTATCCCCCTTTCCTCTCTCTTTTCTTCTTTCTTCTCTCTGTCCCCCTTTCCTCTCTCTGTATCCCCCTTTCCTCTCTCTGTCACCCTCTCTGCATCCCCCTTTCCTCTCTCTGTATCCCCCTTTCCTCTCTCTGTATCCCCCTTTCCTCTCTGTATCCCTCTTTCCTCTCTCTGTATCACCCTTTCCTCTCTCTGTATCACCCTTTCCTCTCTCTGTATCCCCCTTTCCTCTCTCTTTTCTTCTTTCCTCTCTCTGCATCCCCCTTTCCTCTCTCTGTATCCCCCTTTCCTCTCTCTGTATCCCCCTTTCCTCTCTGTATCCCTCTTTCCTCTCTCAGTATCCCCCTTTCCTCTCTCAGTATCCCCCTTTCCTCTCTCTGTTCCCCTTTTCCTCTCTCTGTTCCCCCTTTCCTCGCTCTATCCCCCTTTCCTCTCTCTGTTCCCTCTCTCCTCTCTCTGTCCCCCTTTCCTCTCTCTGTCCCCCTTTCCTCTCTCTGTCCCCCTTTCCTCTCTCTGTCCCCCTTTACTCTCTCTGTTCCCCCTTTCCTCGCTCTGTCCGCCTTTCCTCTCTCTGTATCCCCCTCGCCTTTCTCTGTCCCCCTTTCCTCTCTTTGTCCCCCTTTCCTCTCTCTGTATCCCCCTCTCCTCTCTCTGTCCCCCTTTCCTCTCTCTGTATCTCCCTCTCCTCTCTCTGTCCCCCTTTCCTCTCTTTGTCCCCCTTTCCTCGCTCTGTCCTCCTTTCCTCGCTCTGTCCCTCTTTCCTCTCTCTGTTCCTCCTTTCCTCGCTCTGTCCCCCTTTCCTCTCTCTGTCCCCCTTTCCTCTCTCTGTTCCCCCTTTCCTCGCTCTGTCCCCCTTTCCTCGCTCTGTCCCCCTTTCCTCGCTCTGTCCCCCTTTCCTCGCTCTGTCCCCCTTTCCTCGCTCTGTTCCCCCTTTCCTCGCTCTGTCCCCCTTTCCTTTCTCTGTCCTCCTTATGAAACAAAGTATGAGTTAAAGTAAAGTTGGGTTGAGGACGTATTCACATCTGCAGTGTCTTAAGAACATGAATTCAGTTGATGTATCACGTGGTTGAAATCCTTAAATTCGCAAAGTATCTTGGTATTGATAAATTTCTTAATAGTTTAATTGCATTTGTGTGAATTAATTAAATTGTTTCAATTTATGAAAGAATGTTAACTTAACAGGAAACTGACTATCTACCTGAGTGAAAACAGGGTGGAGTGTTCTTAATACCACTGCTACAGTCCTACAAAGGGCTATTATGATTTGAAGAGATTTTCCACAATTACACACTGTGTACTGTGGGATATTGTACTAGGTGAGCAGAACAAAGATCTGTAGCACACAGATCGTGACAACTAATATAAGTGACTTTGCTTAATCGAGTTCATGATGTCTATGAAATAAATGTCACCTTTGGCAGCATTCCACTGTGATCATGCATTTGTTGTTAAAAGTGCTTTGTTATAGGTTGAGACCTTTTATCTCCAAAATGAGAATCTGAATAAATAGCTAAGCTGAAAGAGGTAAAAGTATCAGCTGCGGCAAAAAACACATTCCTTTGTTCAAAGAAAAAGAAGCCTTACTTACCTTGTACTGGCCATGACTCAAATACATTTAATTGTTTTATTTATAACTTTAAGTATTCTGTCTTATTTCCAAGTTACTTATTTGGATAATGGTCTGCCTTTGTTTAATAAAATATATTTTTGTGACATATTTTGTTTCAAGACATGAAAATCTTCAAGCTGCATTAATTGATGTGTGATAAAATGGTCAAATGTCTTTTACTGGATTGAATTTGAATGCTCATGTCTTCTGGTCCTTTCTAGCTTTGTCATACAATTAGATTGTAATTGAAATATTATTGTTTTGCACATTCACAACCAGACAGATGGCACTGAGGAAAACTAGGTTGAATCTGGCCATAATTAATGTATAACTGGCCATAAGTAATGTATACAAGTTCCACTAAGATTAGAACAATTGGACCTATTTGCTTACGCGTTAAGTAGCTTATTTATAATAAAATATATAGCCAATAAAAGCAGAGTTCCATTCATCTGAATATGGTAATTAACAGTGCAAAATCAGCATTGAGCACGGTTAGCAGCATTACCCCTAGTTTTGTACTAAATGATGAGGTACAAGTGCTTACCACTGATGCTCACAAAGGTCGAGTAATTTCTGTGATAAGAATTTTCTCTTCCCCAATGTCAGTTTGAATTCAGCACTAAGTTAAAGCAGTTCCAACTTGTCCAATAAGGATGATGGCATCATATAGGGTAAGCAGTCAATCACTTTGAAGTGTTCCCACTATCAGTGGTAACAGGCAATGATTGTCCTTCCCTTTTTTTGAATATTATAGAGAGGAAAATAAATGATTAGACATGCATGGGATGGAGGTAGAAGCAAAATCCATTGTGTATATATTATTTTGAAGATGAGTTTTTTAAATCAGAAATTTGACATTCCTCAGATTTGAAACTGATTTTTCATGGTCACATAAAGTTTCCAGCATCAATTATGACTCTACTTTTTAGAAGCCTAATTTTTTTTAAAAATTTGATTGGGCGGGATGTGGGGATCATTGGAAAAGTGGGCATTAGTTACCCATTGCTTAGTGCTTTTGAAAATATGGTATTAGCCAGGTTCTTGAAGCATGGCAGTCCATGTGATGTTAATACATTCAAGTATTTTTAAGAAGAAAGTTGCAGGATTTTAACGCAATAGTGAAGGAATGACATGTGTAGCTTGGAGAAAACTTGCAGGTTGTGGTAGTGCCATGGAGCTGTGACACTTCTTGTTCTAAGCAGATGAGGACCTGGATTTGGAAGCAACCAATATTGTTCAAGTTTTACTGTTTGTGGTCAGAAGCATTGTGAATGGCACTGAATACACTGTGGAAACATCAGCAAACATCCCCAGTCTGGCCTTGTGCTGGTGGCAGTCAACAGGAGATTGTTGGGCCTAGGACAAAATCTTAAGGAGCTCCAGTAGTAATATCCCTAATGATGATTGCCTTAATCCAAACAAGGGGTCACTTTTGAAGCAGTTATTTACAGCGAGACTGTTAATATAAGAATGCAAGCTTTTGTCAATTCATTGTTTTCTACTTGATTGCAATCTGTGGGGTGTTCTATGGAGCACCTTAAGAAGAAACAAGTGCTAACTGCAACTTCTGGATTTCTACATATGACTCTATGATCAGACATGCAGCAACTCCAGAACTTGTTGTCAACTTCAGAGGAATGAAGAGAGCAAGTGCTGACTTTTTAACGAGCATTAAACTTCTATAAAATGTAGGCCAATGCAGGTAGGTACAACAGAATTACATACATTCCAGAATCTGATACTAAGTTACATGCAAGTCAATTGAGAATGAAAGGACGAGTTCAGTTCATGTGCAGGCTATGGTCACCATGAAG